>NC_089841.1:238419050-238719050 GCF_035609145.1 Eleutherodactylus coqui | reverse complement strand
TAAGGTTCATAAGAGAAATAACCCCCAACCAAACAAACAAGCCCCTGTTCAAAGCAACTAAATAACAAACAGCCTCCCCAGCCTTGATGGTAGACCATTCAAGGAAAAAAAAGAAAAAAAGGGGCCATGTCATTAAGGGGTTAAATAATGTATTAACTTCCTTCTCTGGGTCATTACGACGCATGGATACCACATGTGTGATTGTATTTTTGATTTTTTACAAAGTAAAGGGAGACAAGTGTTTTTATTATTTTTCTTATAATTTTTTTCCTTTTTTTTTTTTTTTTAAATTTTTTTTTGTCCCTTTAGGGGACTTCCACAGGGACCCATCAGGACCCCTGATCACATTTCGGGGGTCCGATGGTGACAGCCCTTTACATGCTGCAGTCACATAGACTGCAGCATGTAAAGGGTTAACACAGCAGAGATCGGAGGTTTTCTCTGATCTCTGCTGTAAGAGCTGGTACCTAGCTGTCCTCTGACAGCCAAGCACCAAGCTCTCCCTGCCACAGAGACTATCGGCTTGCTTCTGACAAGCCGATGGTCTCTATGGCAACCTGTAAACAAAGCAGGAGATTGCCGGCAGATCGGCAATATCTTCTGCTGGTTTTTCAAAGCCCTTGCTCTGTTCTCTGTGGGTCTGTGCAGGCAGAGCACACTGTCACAGCTTGTGGCATTGTGCTCTGCAGCTCCCATAGTGATACATAGCCCGGAAATCTTCCGGGCTATATCGCTACCGGCAGTGGAGCTCGTCCCGGAAAATGCAATTTTATTCCTAGTAATATTAGTAAATAAGGGGATTTTGGAATATAATGTGTTTTTTCAACTTACAAACGTGACAATCACAAAGAGAAGAATCGGGGAGGCTTTGATTGTTTGTGTTGTCACCCAGAAAAGGGCAGATATAATGCTATATGGCAATTAAAACATAAAAGTATTTGACAGAAACATTAATGTATTGATGCAACCATGAAACACTGGCGTATTAAAATAGATGATTCAACAGCTTTGTTGAAGACAAGATGACATAAAGCACAATAAATGGTTGCGAAGAGGCGGCATCGCATTATCACCAAGTGACAAAATTGAAATGAAAAGCAAATGTTTCAGCGTGAAAGTCATAAAAGTAGTAAAAACTGTGACATTGACAATATCAGCTTTATTGATTGAAAAATATATATTTTGCTCATGAACCAAAATTAATCAAAGGATCCTAATCAAAAAGTTTACACATGTAAGCCGAAGCAGGTTTTTTGGAACATTTACAACTATTTTTGAATATTGTTAACTGTTTGCAATCCAATTTTGGATTCAGGGTTTCCTAGGGGGCTTTCTCTTTTTGCCATTATACAATGGTGCCATCTGCTGGCTAGAGCCAGTACTGCGGTATAGGACATGCTGGAGAGGCCCCCAGCAACAGAGTGGCCAGTAATATACAGTAAGAATACCCTGCTGGACGTCTTCTGACATCGGAGCTGTACAGCCTTCAATCAGAATGTCTTTAGACGTCAGACAGTGGATTGGAAAGGGTTAAACTGTAGAGGGCAAGACAAGAGATGCTCGAGGCTACAAAGTTCACCAACAGAAGATTGTTAACTTTTTAGACCATGCTTTAGTGACTGCACATACCCCAAATATGTAATCTATTGGACAAGTAGCATCAGGCATACTACTCATCCTCTGTTTGAGTTACCCTAGACACTGAAATTTTGCACTCTTGGTTGACCGATAGTCTATCTCCCCCTATGAAAACAAAGACAACACCGAGGCACTGGCTGCACCTTAGTCTGAAGGTTTTTTCAGGAGGCGTTTTTTTCAATCCAGTGCAGACTCTGGTCTGAGTTTCCATCTCTTATGCAAAAAAGTGCATAGGAACAAAATCAGGATTGAACCATAGGGGTCAATATGTGAGATGTGGACTTCTTTGGTCTCCATATTAAATATTGTCTGTCCCTGCCAGGCTCTTTTTACATCACATTTTTAAGATCCAGCGCTGGTTCCGTCCTGGTTTCCGTCTTTTATGCAGGAAATTGCATAGCGATAGAGACCAGGACAGAACGAAGGGGGAACCATTCGCTTCAACCATCTTGACCTTCAATGGTGTTTCGTGGAAATTGTTAACATTGGGCCATGAAAGTGAAATATTACAATTTTTGCAATAAGTTGAACCTACATTTTTAAAATTTTCACAAGGGATAGGAGCAGGAGGAAAAAAAACAAAAACACTCCACAATTTGCTACACAGTTTCTACAGAAATGCCCCACATGTGGATGTAAACCACTGTTTGATCAGACGACTGCGCTCAGAAGGGAAAGAGAGCCAAATGGCATTTGGAGTGCAGATTTTGCTAGAATCATTTTTGGATGTGACGCGTCCAGATTTTGACAGGCGTCTGCACAAAATGTGAGGATAACGAGATAACACACATGGGGAGAGAATATAGCGAAAATGTGTTGATGGTGACTTGGCCCTCAACAAACGGCAAACGTTGGCCGCACAAGCCATGTTACAGGCAAAGCGTCATGTAGCTATAGCTTATTATTTCCATCTCCCTCTCTGAGGCTACATTCACATGGGTGAGCCCGATATCGGGCTGAGAAACTCAATTTCCCACGCGTTTCACATGCGGATGCAAGGTATTTTTCATTCAAAAACATCTCGCATCACTTCTGTGAAATCCTCAGGCGTGTGTTGGATTTCAATGGGAAACATCACATGTGCATAGCACGGCATGTGGGTGCCATGTGATGTCCTTAGAGGTCTCATTGAAAACAATGGATGAGCCGTTGCGAGAGAACAGCAAATAATAGGACATGCAGCCATTTTTAACCTCGCGGTATCACTGTGAGGGTGAAGATCGTTCATGTGAATAAGTCCATTGAAAAGAATAGAGTTCATATTTGCACGAGTTTTGCGTATCTTGCAACACATAAAACTTTTGCAAGTTTCGCGCTTGTGTGCATGTAGCCTAAAACAGTGAGAAAAGGGGGATGGTATAAGCTATATTGAAAGGTTTTTATGTTTTTCTGGCTTTTTTACAGATATACTATTTTTCCCTCTTACTTCGGGGTCATACAAGTGTATTCTGCACACATTTATTTGCCCGTAATATGGACAAGTATTCTGGCCCGACTGGGGGTATCCTGACCCGAACTGAGAGCCTCATCCTAGACAGATACTCATCTATATAATGAAACTAGCCTTACACATCTATATTTTTTTTCTTATCCATGAACGTTTTTTATTTCCACAGATTAACTTTTATTTGGTACAGGCAAAGCTCTGTGATTGAGATAGCAGTGTTATAGAGCTTGGTTGTAAAGGAAGCATATGAATCTCAGTCTGCTTTGACTGGCTAGCAATCCCATGCCCAGAGATCAATCAGTGTGGTTTCTGGTCATGTGATTACTGGCTGTCACACAACAAAAACAAGGAGGTTTGCTTAAGTTGCCGTCCATCTTTGACAGCCAATGTCTGGCTGCAACAGTTGCGATCTAAGAGTACTCCAATCATGGCTGTTAACATTTTAAATGCTGGTATCAATTCTGACAATGGCATTTAAATATACAGAGCGGGACTGAGATGTCTTGAATGCAACCCCCCCTATGAGAATTCTGGGTGCTGTCCAGGTAGCATGGCAGTCTGGGGTCCTCTGGATACTCCATGGCTGCCATGACTGTTTTCTATTAAAACATGTTTGTGGCACATCGTAATAAAATGCTGGTTAGAATACAATATAATGCAATATTATAGTATTGCATTATACTGTATGAGCGATCAAACGATTGCAAGTTCAAATCCCCTGTGGAGATATAAAAATAAGTAGAATACATTTTTTTTAATTACTAGAAGAATGAAAAAAATATATGTTTTAAAAAATACACTTACCAGTAAATCTATCAAAAAATTAAAAGAAAACAAATTGGTATTGCTGGTCTGTTAAAATCAAGTTTCTTAAAATATCACATTATTAATCCCGTATGGCGACTGCTGTTAGGAAAAAAATTGTAATGCTAGAATTGCACTTTTTTTGGTCAGCCCAACTCAAGGAAAAATGTTAATAAAAAGCGATCAAAATGCTATTAGGTAAGAGATTCTGTCTGTTTTTGTAGCATAACCATTTACTCCAAGTCTCTAGATATCTGTCCAGATTTTCATCTTGAAGGCATCTAGTTTTTTCATAGCTGCTCATGGTATTTAGCTCATTGTACCACTCCTGAATGACGGGGGGGGGATCTGTATCAACGCATAAGCTTCCTAATGACAAACCACTCTCTCAATTGTAAGGAAAAGGGGAAGGAAGGAGGTGTGTGGGGGGGGGGGGGGGAGGGGGGAAGGAATTTTTGCTACCTGACTACATTCAGCATAGATATACTTTCTATTACAATTTAAATATTGCATGCCATTTGGATAATTAAACAGAATCGTCCACTTTTCATTAGTTATTCTAATAATGCTCTGCATGTTCGCAGAGAGACTGTTTCCTGTTTTTCTTTCCCACAGGCTTTCCAGGTTTCAATCCGGATAAGTGGATTTCCCTTTTTTCTTTCTGTATCCACTCCAAAATTTATAAATAAAGAATTTATACAAATAAAAAATGTCATAAGTGCCGCAAAATGGTATCAATAAAAACTACAGGTCACCCTGCAAAAAAATGAGCCTTCACACAGTCCTATTGATGGAAAATAAAAAGTTATGGGGACAAAGGATGGTGTCAGAATTTTATTTAAACGATGTTTAACCAGAACCGTTGCTATATGCACCGTGTAATCCAAAACCATGCATATTATATATCAAAACGTCTGAAACAAATAGAGGAACCCATTCCCCTACTTTATTTTAGCATAAATATACAAAAATATATAAAAAAAAGAATTAGAAATATTAATTATTTTTTTTTAGCATTTTACCCCAAATAAAACTAAAAAACAGAAAAAAAGCCAGCAAAAATAATTTTAGTAGCTAAAGGAAAAACATAGGGCAACATGGGCAAAATCCCTAAAACTGGTCCTTAAGATACAAAACGGCCTGGTCCTTAAGGGGTTAAACAGAACAATATGAAAAAATTATATGGATTTGATATCACAGTAATTATCTTGTCCCACAGAATAGGGATAAGAGCACTTTTACTTTACCTTAAAAGCTGTAAAAGCAAACCCTGCAAAAAGGCTCAATATCAGATTATTCTTACAGTTCTGGCCATTTAAAAATGTATAACGTTTTTTCAGTCCATTATCTTCCATATATTTGTCAATGTCTGTTTGTTTGTTGGAGCATCACTCACAAACTGCACGACCGATTGACATGAATTTTTGCACATAGTATGATCTGACCCAGAGAAGGTTATAGGCTAAAGAAAATTCAGAAATCTTGTCTCGGCAACCTTTTATGCATTTTTTTCCCTTTGCTTGAATTTTAATGCAGCAACCCCCAAATTTGCTTTCACCAATGGATTCTACGGACTCGATTTTGTATTTCCGGTTGTTTCCAACAAGTAATTCCCACTAGAAGAGTCAGACTGAGCTTTTTAGGACTCCTTTTTCACCCCAGTCTAACCCTGGTAGAGCCACCAATTATTGGCCCATTTTGTCCTTCCTAATTCCACCTTGGATGTCCATGAGGATAATGAAATGTCCCCAGACAGGAGTACATGGAGCAAATTTATGAACACCAGCCCTCATTCATCAAAACTGTCTAACAGTAAAACAACAAACAGTTAAAAACTGTTTTTGGTGCCCATAGCAACCAATCACAGAGCAGCTTTCATTTTATCTCAGCACTGAGGATTGAAAACTGTTGCCTATAGCAACCAAACACAGCACAGCTTTTATTTTACCTCAGCAGTATAATGTATAGCAACTAGAGATGAGCTTTACATATAAGCCCTTCCCTGAAAAACAAACATTTTAGTGTAAAAAAATAAATAAATAAACTTACCTCTCCTAACGCATGCGGCAGATGTTTCCTTCATCCCTGCTAGTAAAAAGAATTCCCTGCTGCTGCATCTGCCACATCTGTTACAGATGCAGCAGAGGAATTCTTCAATTCCCTACCGCAGCTGTCAGCCATGAGAGCTGCGGTAGAGAATCCTGCTGCCGGCGACCCATCATTGCTTTTCAGGGAAGGGCTTTAAACATGAGCCCTTTCCTGAAAAACAATAATTTTTGTGTTAAAAAAAAAACAAAAAAAACTGTCCGCCGCTGCCATGTCCCCGCGGGGATGAAGAACACATCTGCCGCATGCGGCAAATGTTTCCTTCGTCCCTGTGATGAAAAAGAATTACCTGCTGCACCTGCCACATCTGTGACAGATGCAGCAAAGGAATTCTTCTTCCCTGCGTGGAATAAAGCATTCCCTACCACAGCTGTCACAGATGACAGCTGTGGTGGAGGATCCTGTTGCCGGCATCCTGAAATTGTTTTTCAGGGAAGGGCTTTAAATATAAGCCTTTCCCTGAAAAACAAGTAGAAATGGTGAATAAAATAAAAAAAGAATACTCCCCTTTCTTCCGCTGCCGGGGCTCAGCTGCATCCAGCCGACTCTTCTTCCTGCACTGCTCTCAGTAGTATTTAGCAGGCGATGAATTCATGAATGGGGGAGTGCTGCCTCTGATTGGCTGAGAGCAGGGACCAATCAGAGGCAGCTCTCAGCTGTCATTCAATAGCTGAGAGCTGCCTCTGATTGGTCACATTGCTCAGTCAATCAGAGGCAGCTCATTCAGCATGAGGGGATTTTAAATCCCCGCCTGCTGAACACTACTGAGAGCAGTGCAGGAAGAAGAGTCGGCTGGACGCGGCTGAGCCCTGGCGGCTGAATAAAGGTGAGTATGGAACCATGGCTCCATTAAAAACAATGCAGAGCATGGGTCATCTTGAAAAATGCTTGAGTCTCCCATTGACTTCAATGGGGTTAATTACTTGAAATGATCTCACGAGCATTACAAAAAGAAAAGAAAAAGTTTTAGTTCTTAGAAGGTGTGACTGAAAAAAATGGCTGTGATGTAAATTGGGCAGAATGAATACAGTATTTAGCAGCGTAATGCAAGCATTATTTATATGTATAGTATATCGTAGTATTATTTGTACAGTAGGTGGAGCTATGAGTTCCAGGACCTGAGAGAGGGGCGTGGCCGGCACCCTGCATCTTGTCACCACCCACAGTTTCGGTGGCGACAAGATACACTAATAATGGGCTATTATTCATATGTCTAGTGCTTCAGACATATCCTTTATCAGTTCTATACCAGCCAATGTGATTGTAGGTTAAAATCACATAGTTTTTGAATTGGAAAAGACAATTTAAAGGATATATGATTCTTTTAGTTGTTAAAATAAAATGTAGCATCTTCTATTTGCCCACATTCCTCCCGATGGGTTGTCTGCATAAGACGAGGCTACACTGCAGCTTAGGTCCTCCTACATAAAGATTGCAGTGTTATATTGCAAGATCTTGTCATCTCCTCAAGCTAAGCTTTAGCATTGCCATTAAATCTGAATGATTCCTTGGCCATACTGTGAAATAGTCTACAGCAGCAACAAGGTAAATCTTTAATCATAAAGCTCTATTAATTTAGAAAAAGTCATTTCTCAGGGTTGCCCTAAACACTCCTTGTCAAAAAAAATCAAGCACCTAGAAGGAGATGCCGTTTTACTATAAAACTCAACATCCAATTTATAGCACTACAGAGGTATTGTCCCATCTTCCTAATTTGCATATTACCCAGAGGAGCATGCATGGCCTTATAAGTTGTAATGGCTCGGAGGGTCCTATAGGATAGCCACTAGAGATGAGCGAACGTACTCGTCCGAGCTTGATACTCGTTCGAGTATTAGCGTGCTCGAGATGCTCGTTACTCGTGATGAGTACCACGCGATGTTCGGGTTACTTTCACTTTCATCTCTGAGACGTTAGCGCGCTTTTCTGGCCAATGGAAAGACAGGGAAGGCATTACAACTTCCCCCTGCGACGTTCAAGCCCTATACCACCCCCCTGCAGTGAGTGGCTGGCGAGATCAGGTGTCACCCGAGTATAAAAATCGGCCCCTCCCGCGGCTCGCCACAGATGCCTTGTGAGATAGCTGAGGGACAGTGCTATTGGTGCCGGAGCTGCTATAGGGAGAGTGTTAGGAGTTAGTGTAGGCTTCAAGAACCCCAACGGTCCTTCTTAGGGCCACATCTAACCGTGTGCAGTACTGTGGAGGCTGTGCAGAGCATTGCGCCCTGCAGTAATTAGACATAGTGCAGGGCCAGTAGTGGTGAGGCAGGGACAGAAGACATATTATTGATTGAATATAGGCAGTGGGCCTTTGCAAAAAAATTTGTGGGAAAAAATCTATTTGGCCTGCCTGTCACTGTGCTCAGTGTTCTGGGTCTGTGCTGGGTGTAGTAGTTCTCCAAATTCATACGCAGCCAGCTAGGTGTTACAGCAGGCTTGCGCCAAATTATTTCCTGGCTCTGTCTGGGCTCTGAAATCACCGCTGTGTTGCAGTTGACAGTGCAACACTCTGTAGTTCTGTGACATACTCCAGGGACAGAAGTGCGTAGGCAGGGACACAAGACATATTATTGATTGAATATAGGCAGTGGGCCTTTGCAAAAAAATTTGTGGGAAAAAATCTATTTGGCCTGCCTGTCACTGTGCTCAGTGTTCTGGGTCTGTCTGTGCTGGGTGTAGTAGTTCTACAAAATCATACGCAGCCAGCTAAGTGTTACAGCAGTCTTGCGCCAAATTATTTCCTGGCGTTCCGTAAACGAAGTCAGCCTCCAACCACAGGCCAATAAGCGGCACATTTAATTACAGCGTTCTGTTTCTGCACTACTGGTAATACACCATGCTGAGGGGTAGGGGTAGGTCTAGAGGACGTGGACGCGGGCGAGGACGCGGAGGCCCAAGTCAGGGTGTGGGCACAGGCCGAGCCAGTGCGGTGGCCAGGGGTAGAGGCAGGGCCAGACCGAATAATCCACCAACTGTTTCCCAAAGCGCCCCCTCGCGCCATGCCACCTTGCAGAGGTCAAGGTGCTCTACGGTGTGGCAGTTTTTCACAGAGATGCCTGACGACCGACGAACAGTGGTGTGCAACCTTTGTCGCGCCAAGATCAGCTGGGGAGGCACCACCACCAGCATGCGCAGGCATATGATGGCCAAGCACCCCACAAGGTGGGACGATGCCCGTTCACCGCCTCCGGTTTGCACCACTGCCTCTCCCCCTGTGCCCCAACCTGCCACTGAGATCCAACCCCCCTCTGAGGACACAGGCACTACCGTCTCCTGGCCTGCACCCACACCCTCACCTCCGCTGTCCTCGGCCCCATCCACCAATGTCTCTCAGCGCAGTGTCCAGACGTCGCTAGCGCCACTGTTTGAGCGCAAGCGCAAGTACGCCGCCACGCATCTGCACGCTCAAGCGTTAAACGTGCACATTGCCAAATTGATCAGCCTGGAGATGCTGCCGTATAGGCTTGTGGAAACGGAGGCTTTCAAAAGCATGATGGCGGCGGCCCCGCGCTACTCGGTTCCCAGTCGCCACTACTTTTCCCGATGTGCCGTCCCAGGAGTGCACGACCACGTCTCCCGCAACATTGTACGCGCCCTCACCAACGCGGTAACTGCCAAGGTCCACAAGCACAGGCGGGCAGGGCCACTATATCTCCCTGACGGCACATTGGGTGAATTTAGTGGAGGCTGGGACAGAGTCAGAGCCTGGGACCGCTCACGTCCTACCCACCCCCCGAATTGCGTGTCCCAGGTCGGTGGTGGTATCTGCGGCGGTGTATGCTTCCTCCACTAAACCACCCTCCTCCTCCTCCTACGCAACCTCTGTCTCGCAATCAAGATGTGTCAGCAGCAGCACGTCGCCAGCAGTCGGTGTCGCGCGGCGTGGCAGCACAGCGGTGGGCAAGCGTCAGCAGGCCGTGCTGAAACTACTCAGCTTAGGAGAGAAGAGGCACACGGCCCACGAACTGCTGCAGGGTCTGACAGAGCAGACCGACCGCTGGCTTGCGCCGCTGAGCCTCCAACCGGGCATGGTCGTGTGTGACAACGGCCGTAACCTGGTGGCGGCTCTGCAGCTCGGCAGCCTCACGCACGTGCCATGCCTGGCCCATGTCTTTAATTTGGTGGTTCAGCGCTTTCTGAAAAGCTACCTACACTTGTCATACCTGCTCGGAAAGGTGCGCCAGCTCTGCGCACATTTCCGCAAGTCCCACACGCACGCTGCCACCCTGCGGACACTGCAACATCGGTTTAATCTGCCAGTGCACCGACTGCTGTGCGACGTGCCCACACAGTGGAACTCTACGCTCCACATGTTGGCCAGGCTCTATGAGCAGCGTAGAGTTATTGCGGAATACCAACTCCAACATGGGCGGCGTAGTGGGAGTCAGCCTCCTCAATTATTTACAGAAGAGTGGGCCTGGTTGGCAGCCATCTGCCAGGTCCTTGGAAACTTTGAGGAGTCTACCCAGATGCTGAGCGGGGATGCTGCAATCATTAGCGTCACCATTCCTCTGCTATGCCTCTTGAGAAGTTCCCTGCAAAGCATAAAGGCAGACGCTTTGGAATCGGAAATGGAGGCGGGGGAAGACAGTATGTCGCTGGATAGTCAGAGCAACCTCATGTCTATATCTCAGCGCGTTGAGGAGGAGGGGGAGGAGCATGAGGAGGAGGTGGAAGAGACAGCTTGGCCCACTGCTGAGGGGACAGATGCTGCTTGCCTGTCATCCTTTCAGCGTGTATGGTCAGAGGAGGAGGAGGGGGAGGAGCATGAGGAGGAGGGGGAAGAGACAACTTGGCCCACTGCTGAGGGTACAGATGCAGCTTGCCTGTCATCCTTTCAGCGTGTATGGCCAGAGGAGGAGGAGGAGGAGGAGGATCCTGAAAGTGATCTTCCGAGTGAGGACAGCCATGTGTTGCGTACAGGTACCCTGGCACACATGGCTGACTTCATGTTAGGATGCCTTTCTCGTTACACTCGCGTTACATGCATTCTGGCCACTACGGATTACTGGGTGTACACACTGCTCGACCCACGGTATAAGGAGAGCCTTTCCACTCTCATTCCCGAAGAGGAAAGGGGTTCGAGAATGATGCTATACCACAGGGCGCTGGTGGACAAACTGATGGTAAACTTCCCATCCGACAGCGCTAGTGGCCGAAGGCGCATTTCCGCGGCCCAGGTAGCAGGGGAGGCGCAGAAATCAGGCAGCATGTACAGCGCAGGCAGGGGAACATTATCCAAGGCCTTTGCCAGCTTTATGGCTCCCCAGCAAGACTGTGTCACCGGTCCCCAGTCAAGGCTGAGTTGGCGGGAGCACTGTAAAAGGATGGTGAGGGAGTACGTAGCCGATCGCACGACCATCCTCGGTGACGCCTCTGTCCCCTACAACTACTGGGTGTCGAAGCTGGACACGTGGCCTGAACTCGCGCTGTATGCCCTGGAGGTGCTGGCTTGTCCTGCGGCTAGCGTCTTGTCAGAGAGTGTGTTTAGTGTGGCTGGGGGAATCATCACGGATAAGCGTACCCACCTGTCAACCGACAGTGCCAACAGGCTTACACTCATCAAGATGAACAAAGCCTGGATTTCCCCAGACTTCTCTTCTCCACCAGCGGACAGCAGCGATACCTAAACAATACGTAGGCTGCACCCGCGGATGGAAGCATCGTTCTCTATCACCATCCAAAACGTGGACCTTTTTGCTTCATCTATCTGTGTATAACATTCCTCCTCCTCCGCCTGCTCCTCCTCCTGAAACCTCACATAATCACGCCGAACGGGCAATTTTTCTTAGGCCCACAAGGCTCAGTCATATAATTTTTCTAAACAATTTTTATACTTTTCAATGCTCATTAAAGCGTTGAAACTTTCACCTCAACCAATTTTTATTTTTACTGGGCTGCCTCCAGGCCTAGTTACGAATTAAGCCACATTAACCAAAGCGATTAATGGGTTTCACCTGCCCTCTTGGTTGGGCATGGGCAATTTTTCTCAGGTACATTAGTACTGTTGGTACACCAATTTTTGGGGGCCCTCACCTACAGTGTAATCCAATTAATGTTTTGCCCACCTGCATTACAGCTGACGTAACATCAGCTGTGTTGGGCACTGCAATGGGATATTTTTATGTACCGCCGGTGGGTTCCAGGGAGCCACCCATGCTGTGGGTCCACAGGGAGTTGTAACTGCATGTGTCCACTTCTAAAGAACCCCGGTCTGACTGGGGCATGCAGTGTGGGCCGAAGCCCACCTGCATTAAACATGACATTATTACCTCAGCTGTGATGGGCAATGCAATGGAATATATTAATGTACCGCCGGTGACTTCCTGGCACCCACCCATGCTGTCGGTCCACACGGAGTTGTAACTGCATGTGTCCACTTCTAAAGAACCCCGGTCTGACTGGGGCATGCAGTGTGGGCCGAAGCCCACCTGCATTAAGCACGACATTACATCAGCTGTGTTGGGCACTGCAATGGGATATATTTATGTACCGCCGGTGGGTTCCAGGGAGCCACCCATGCCGTGGGTGCACACGGAATTCCCATTGCGGAGTTGTACCTGCCTGTGACTATTTATAAAAAAACGCGGTCTGACTGGGGCATGCAGACACCTTGACAGAATGAATAGTGTGTGGCACATAGGTTCCCCATTGCTATGCCCACGTGTGCAGCTCCAGATGGAGGTGGCACAGGATTGGATTTCTCATTGCTTCTGTACAGCATTGTGGACTATCGCCCCGCCCCTTTTAAAGAGGGTCGCTGCCTAGCCGTGCCAACCCTCTGCAGTGTGTGCCTGCGGTTCCTCTGGCAGACGCACTTATAAATAGACATGAGGGTGGCGTGGCATGAGGGCAGCTGAAGGCTGGGCAGGGACAGTTTGGTGTGCGCTGTGGACACTGGGTCGTGGGGGGGGGGGGGTTGGGCAGCATGTTACCCAGGAGAAGTGGCAGCGGCGTGTCATGCAGGCAGTGATTGTGCTTTGTTGGAGGTAGTGTGGTGCTTAGCAAAGTTATGCATTGCTAATGAGAGCTTTTCAGAAGTAAAAGTTGTTGGGAGGGGGGGGGGGCCACTCTTGCCGCTATTGTGGCTTAATAGTGGGACCTGTGAACTTGAGATGCAGCCCAACATGTAGCCCCTCGCCTGCCCTATCCGTTGCTGTGTCGTTCCCATCACTTTCTTGAATTGCCCAGATTTTCACAAACGAAAACCTTAGCGAGCATCGGCGATATACAAAAATGCTCGGGTCGCCCATTGACTTCAATGAGGTTCGTTATTCGAAACGAACCCTCGAGCATCACGAAAAGTTTGTCTCGAGTAACGAGCACCCGAGCATTTTGGTGCTCGCTCATCTCTAATAGCCACACATTCATAAGTCCTGAATTACCTGGCTATGCACTCCTGTGGAGACATAGAAGGCATTGTACAGAGGAGAGACCCTGTCTTTCCCTTTCTTCACTGGCTAAAGCTATTCTGCCCAGCAACAACTTGCTCTTTATTGTCACATAATTCCCTGGTTAGTAGAGGGGGAGGAGTTGAGACGAGCCCGGGAATATGTGCAGGGCAAGGCAAGATGTTAAAAGGATTGTTGCAAAAAAGGGCAGCAAAGTAGCAGGAAGTGAAGGAGTAGTTGAGGAGAGTCGTTGTTGGGAGGTGGACGAGAGAAGAGGTGTGATGCAGTGCAGCCGCAGTTAACATTGCCGGAGCCCAGATTGTAAATATACAAGCTTCCAGAACAAGTGCAGAGTGGAACACAAAGATCTGAGAACCATCTACACAACAGTGAGTTGTACAAGCCCCTGTTTAATGCAAAGTCAGGGAAAGTGCAAGCAGCCATATCTGTGTAATTCCATCTTCTACTAAACAATCCTAAGGAAAACAACCCTAAGATAACTAGGACTGAGAAGATTCTCTCTGGGTAACTTTAAATAGAGAGGGTGTTGAAGGAAATGGTTTTGTGATATTCTGTGAATGAAACAACGTAAAATTCAACTGCAAAACAAGTCTGCAAATCTGTGAACTATAAGTTGTTAAAGAAGTGGTTACAAACTGCTGAGTAAACTGTGTACCTTCGGTTTATAACAAAAGCTACATGGACTCGTCTCAGTTATTTCACTACCAACCACCTGAGTTCACCTGCAAAGGTACTGGCATCACCTGACAAAACTGTTAAGTATAGCTGTTACTATTATTCTGCCTATTCCACTGCGCGCGACCGAGCTAGGCCACTTTCCGCCATTGTCAGGAGAGATGTACATACAATGTCAGAGATCAAGAAACATTTTTTTAACAAAAGACAAAAACCTGGTGAATCTCTCAGAGAGTATGCTCTATCATTATGAGAGGATATGAAAGCTGCTGAAAGAAGCTGACAATTCCGACCAAGCATTAAGGGAACAGTTTATTGAAGGAACACTAACTGAAAGCCTCCATAATCAATTAAAAAATATTATCTGTGCAGCACACTGACAGTAGCTTCATAAAATTTAAAGAATTAGCCATACAAGTACTGGGAACCGAACCCGAGCTGGCTGAAGCAGATGACTCCAGACCCTAAATTAATCTCATGGGGGAGGATAAGTTACCTTGCCCCTATAAATGAGAACAGTGCCGGCAAGTTACGCAAGTCAGTGTACCTGCTGATGAGCCTCTGCAGGAGATGCAGCGAAAAAATGTTAACCTGCAATGCAGCTGCTCAAAAGTCAGAGTTTATCACCCCAACCAGCAGTCCCGGCACGCAGACTCTTGGCTGGGTTGCCATGTCTTCCAGGATGCGTTGAATTGCCCACCAAAACAACTAATTAATATTATAGCCAGTAAAGGACTGTCATGCCCATAGTTGGGTATTGGGAGCCCACGGTTATTGCAGGAAGAGCTGAGCTGCCTAAACAGGGTGTTAGGGATTTGATGTGGATCCGCTGTATCGTCCAACCAGTAGATGGAACAGACCGACAGGGCAGACAGCCAACTCTGGAAACCCAGATGCTCAATGCTGGAAGGTGTGACTTGGAATGCAAGGTGACTAGGGGATCTAGCCCTATGCTGGAAGCAGAAGATGGAAAGTCCCTGCTATCAACAGCAGATAATTCGCCCTGACAAGGGCATCCCTGCACGGGAATCTAAGCACTGATTAACCCTGTCAAGACTGATCACCAGGAAGTTGGATAATACCACGCCATCTGCAGAACCAAGGAGTGAGCAAGTGTAGGACCAGGCTGGAAGTACTTGAGCAAACTGAAGACAAACCATAAACTGCAAACCCAGGAGCAAACAGGAGCAACTGCAACATGCACATATATGAGGGCTCATACAGCAACACTGCAGCAGGGGCTGTCAGGTCTGAGGCCTCTATTTAGTGGTAAAGAGATGACCAACAATCTGCAGCTGGGTGGAAGAGGCAGAACCAATTTAACCATGACAGTGCTGGTAAAAAATCACCGATTGAGAGCACGAAGGTCAGATTCATGTTGTAAGAGAGGTAGCTCTAGAGAAGCAGGCTGCTCTCAGCAGACACAGCATGGACTTTGGCTGTGTTAAAGGCATATTTCACACCATCCTCACGGATGGTCATGCCCCAATCAGAGAAAGGTATTGTCCTATACCTCCTTCTTCTTACCAACATATGAAAGAAATTATTAAATAAATGAAGGATAACAATAGTAAGAGTTACAGTCTTTGGGCTGCACCCATTGTGTTTGTTAAAAAGAAAGATGGCGGTATAAGATTCTGTGTGGACTACTGTAAACTAAACAATATTACCTACAAACACGCATACCCACTGCCACACATAGATTACCCAGAAAGACGCATACCCACTGGCACACATAAAAAAATCCCTAATAGCACTAGGTTCTGCTGCGTATATCTCTCTATCTTAGACCTCACTAGCGGTTATTGGCAAGTACTCATAAATGAACTAGATGGGGAAGGAATGGCCTTCACTAGCCCAATTGCATGCCGCTCGGGCGCTGTAACGCCCCCGGCTCATCCCAAAGGCTTATGGAACAATACCTTGGACACAAAAATATTGAGTCAGTCCTGCTATATTTGGATGACGTCATTGTGTATCTGAAAACCTATGAGTACTATTTGCAGCACGTGAGTAAGTAATGACAGACTACCTGTAGAAAGGATCGTCTCATCACCCAACAAGCACAAGCAGCTACAACTGTTTTGTTGTCTGCCATTCAGAGATAGGTGGCACCAGCGTAACAGGCCCCTGTGTCTGTTGAAACTGTTTACAGGTGCTTGGCTTACAGACATTACTTGTATTGCCTTTGACACCCACCCACAGTCACCTGTGTTTCCAGTGGTGTCATGAACGACAAAACTGAAATCCTATGGAGTGGAACTGGGTTGTCTTCAGTGACAAATTCAGGTTTAGTTCAGTCACTGACAATGGTGGTGTTCATATCTGGAGACTTAGGGGTGAACAATTCAATCCTGTCTTTTCGTTGGAGCTGCACACTGCCAGCACTGATAGTGTAATGGTCTGGGGAGCCATTGCATGCAGCATTCGGTCACCTCTAGTAGTTGTACGAAGGACCATGACAACTCAGCAATATTTTCATTTGTGTTCTGCTGCCACATTTGTTGCCTCTCATGGCAGGGCTTCCAAGAGGCATTTACCAGCAGAATGGTGCTAGGCCACGCATAGCAAAGTTGTCACAGGAATGTCTCTATAATATTGCCACACTCCTGTGGCCGGCCCGGTCACCAGATTTATAGCCAATAGAACATGTATAGAATCCTTTGGATTCCAACTTCAACGGTCTACAGTTTTGCATGATCTAAAGGCTAAGTTACAGCAAATGTGGAGCAATATGATGCAGGATGCTATATGGAACCTGTATGCCTCCATGTCCGCCTGTATCAAATTTTGCATCCAAGCTAGAGATGGTCCAACAGGGTACTATAGCCTCCATGCCCATCCGTATCACATCTTATATCCAAGCTAGAGGTGGACCAACAGGGTACTAGAGCCTCCGTGCCCACCCGTATCACATCTTGTATCCAGTCTAGAGGTGGTACAACAGGGTACTAAAACCTCCATGCCGTCACATATCACATCTTGTATCCAAGCTAGAAGCGGCCCAACAGGGTACCAGAGCCTCCCTACAAGTGTTCAGTTTTGCACAATAAGTTCTCCTTTTGCTCTGGTACGGTAACCACTTACTTATATCAACGTTACAATCACACAGAGAAAGTTTCATTCAATTCCGACAACTTCTAGGGGATGGATTTCTTTGTGACAATGAGTGTATAATGTGCTTTCCTTTCTGTGGTAGATCAGATGTAATGATCAAGAATAACAGTATATATATATATATATATATATATATATATATATATAAACCTTGTATAACATATGGTTTATGTTAAGCAGTCCATTAGAAGTAGTGTTTGCTATCATTTAGTGCAGCTGATTTCAATTGAAATGCTGTTTTGGAGAGAACATTATCCAATGATATCCTAACCATTGAAATGTATCCATGAAGTCACATCACAGGCATATTTAGAGAAGAATCATATATTCTACTTTAGTGGCTGAGCGAATCAAGTGCTGCACTTAAACTGAGGTACACATACAAACATTAACATTATTTAAAGGTAAACTTGGAACAAACATACTTTATTACTGAAGAAAAGACATCTTAAATCGTATTGCCTAATTTGGCAAATACTATGGGATAAAATTTGAGGGTCGTAGATGATGCCTCTGCAGTCCTGAAAGAAATGAAGAGTAGTTCTCCTTCCATTAGCCTTGCATTAGAGCAAATTGTTGGCATATAATGTAATCATTTTATCCTCAAATCGTGACAGCCACAGGATGCCATATAGCGAAAGCCAAAGCAATGACACTGGCCCCTAACTCAACATGTAGCTGCCAGAAACCTCATATATGTATTTCATCAATTCCATGTACCCACTGATGGAACCACAAAAACAGGGGTAGGAATGCAATTGGATTAAAACAGATACACTTGGTTTACAGTAACTGTATTGAAAGACAGAGGGCACCAGAGTCCTGGTTAAGACGGCACAACTGCCCCAGTGAGTGTCTCCTCAGTGAGCAGCAAATATTTTTCTAGCTTATCAATGGATCTCAGCGTTACAAGACGCTTATTTATTTCAGCCAGCACAGTAAAAGAAAGTGTTCACTAGGGCATTGTGTTCTTTGAGAATTTCAGTACCTGGGAGAGCTGGAGTCTAGCAAGTGAAATGGAATAATTTGGTCATCTACTATTGCCTGCAGTGTTCTGAGAATCGTACAAGAATTGTGTCATGGGGGAGAGCCAAAAACTTATTAGACTATTGACCCAGAAGTGGAGACCAGTGATGAACGATTATTAGAATAATCGTTTCTGGCTGGACCAGCTTGATTTTGTAAAAATAATCAGGAATTGGTATGGACGATTCGAACTCCCATGAAGGTCAATGGGAGTTAAAGTCTAGCTCACTAATTTTCCCTCCAGAAAGTCGCCAATGCAACCTAAGCCCACCAAATTGCATGAGAATACAGCCACATATCTAGGGGAACACTGTCCTCGTTAAAAAAAAAACGCAAAAATTTGTCAGGGCTCAAACCTGGAACCTTCCACACGCCAGACATCAGCACTCCTTACTGAGCTATCAGGCCTTTGTACAGCTCCCTTCTTGGATGTTAATGTTACAGTATACTGTCCTTGATACGCCAGCCCGGGTTGCCCTGATCTCACCCCCGCAACCCCTGTCCCTGCCTACTTGCCTCCACTCCTGGCTAACCCCAGGTAGGCAACTGGGCGGCGGTCCCTACTCTCGCTAGGGACCAAGAAGGGACACTGGAGTACCTGATGGCATACATCACCGAAGGGACAAAAGGTTTCAATGAAAGATCCTGTGAACCCTCCATGTAGCTGGCAAGTCCAGTTCATAGGCGAGAGTATTCACAACACATGTGACAACAAAGGGCCCCACGTAACGCGGCTCCAGCTTCAAAGCCGGGACCTTTAATTTGAGATTTTTAGAAGACAGGTATACCTTCTGCCCTATGCAGTAAGGTCCAGACACCAACAGACTCCTCCCACTACACAACTGCATACGAGCCCCCGTTGCTTCCAAGTTTTTCTGTACTTCCTTCCCTACTCCTTGCAGCGTATCTGTGGCAACGTCAGCTGCAGGGCAGACAGCCGGAGTAGAAATCACTGTAAGGAAGCGAGGATGCTGCCTGTATACACAAAAGAATGGAGACACACCAGTGGAAGAAAAAGTGCGGTTGTTCAGCGCGAACTCTGCCCACTGATGAGACCTTTCGCTAGTGAACAACCGTAGATATCGCACTAAATCTTGATTCTTCCGCTCAGTCTGACCATTGGTTTGCGAGTGGAACGCTGACGAGAAGGAAAGCGACGTTCCTAGGTTTCTGCAGAAGGCTCACCAAAACTGCGCAACAAACTGAACCCCGCGATCAGATACAAAGTTTTCGGGAACCGCATGTTGGCGAATGATTTCTTTTACAAAAATCCTAGAATATTCTATTGCCGAAGGTAGCTTCTTTAACGCCACAAAATGTGTCATCTTCGAGAACCGATCGACAACCACTAAAATCGTGGTGAACTTCTGAGATTCTGGTAGGTCGGTGATAAAATCTACTGATACCTGCGACCATGGGCAAGAAGGTACCGGTAACGGTCTCAGAGGCCCCTCCGGAGGACGCTGCTGACTTTTATTGCGTGCACAGACAGAGCATCCCTTAGCAAAGTAGCGGATCTCCTGAGCCATCCCTGGCCACAGAAGTGTCTAGAACAAAGATCCAGAGTCCTCTGTACCCCCCTGGCCTGCGAAAACCAAAGAGTGAGATTCTTCAATGACTCTGAGACATAAGGTCTCTGTCACAAACCATCTGCCCTCCGGCACCCCTGAAGGAGCGTCCTGCTGACAGTTCTATAGTTGAGGGACGAGGTTAGTTTCTACAGCTGCCACCACCACCCCAGGCGCCAAGATATTCTCAGGAGTAACTGTCTTACTTTCCAGCGACCCAAAATTCCGCGACAGGGCGTCCACCTTCACATTCTTTTCTCACGGAATATAAGTCATAAGGAAATTAAACCTGGCGAAAAACAACGCCCACTTGGCTTGACGAGCGGTGAGTCTTTTAGCATTGGTGAGATATATAAAGTTTTTGTGATCGGTATACATGATAATGGGGTGTCTAGCTCCCTTAAGATGGTCTCACCACTGTTTAAGGGCCCATTTGATCGCCAGTAACTCACTGTTACCCACGTCATAGTTACATTCGGCCGAGCTAAACTTCTGTGAAAAGAACACACATGGGCAATACCCGGATCTCCCACTGACTTCCTGAGACAACGCAGCTCCTGCTCCTACCTCAGATGCATCTACCTCAACGAAAAATGGTTGCCGTGCGTCTGGCTGTACTAACAACGGGGCAGTAGTAAATGCTCTTTCTAGATGACTAAAAGCCTCGAGGGCTTCAGGCGACCATCTTACTAAGTCGGCCCCTTTCTTAGTAAGATCCGTCAACGGTTTAGCAATAACTGAGTAATTCTTAATGAGCTTTCGGTAAAAATTTGGGAAACCCAAAAAACGCTGGAGAGCCTTAAGATAGCTGCTACGTTATTATACTCCATCTGAATGTCCGTGGGTAAAATCACATAACCCAGGAAAGATACCGTATATACCGGCGTATAAGACGACTGGGTGTATAAGACGACCCCCAACTTTTGCAGTTAAAATCTAGAGTTTGAGATATACTCGCCGTATAAGACTACCCCTCTTTCCAGGCGCACCAAAAAACATCAAATTTGATTTCAATGTGGTAATTTTAATTCAAATGCTTATGACATGCAGGTACTTAGCAGGAAAACTGTCACTTATAAACATAAGGCTGTTTGTCATCAAACATGTACGGTAAACATAAAACAGTGCAAGTGGATTAACGTAAACTTTTCATAAATCACTCTAAAGCTGAAAGGAAGGATAGGACAGTAAACCCATGGGAGCCGCCATGCTGTTTGTTTTCTAACCTGTCAACCAAACTGGAACTGATGATAACAAAGAATAGAAAGTGCCTGGCAACGCCCACCATAACTGCAAGGTATGGTATTTTTGCAGGTTTTGCTGCCGTGAGTTTCCCTTTAAAACCCTTCAAAATCCTCCTGTTCGTCATCTGATACCATAAGTACATCAATGACATCTTGTGGTACATTTGTGAGGCAGTCGTCGTATGGATCGAATTCCGTATCAGATGGTGTGGTCTCAGCTTCGGCTTCATCTTCATCTTGCCACAAGTAGTCGTCCTCCATACCATCTAATGAATTTGATATGCCACACTTCTTGAAAGACTTGATTACTGATTCTGCATCAATATCATTCCAGGCTTTTATGACAAACTCGCACAAAACATCCAACTGTGGCGCACGCATGTTTCCTCCTTTTGTGAATGATTTTTCGCCGCTAACCATCCATTCATTCCACTGTTCTCGAATGCGATCTTTAAATGGCTTGTTTAGGCACACATCCAGTGGCTGTACCAACGATGTCAATCCTGCAGGAATAACTGCCATATCTGTGTTTAGTCTTGCAAGCCTTTGCTTGGTGCTGGGAGTTAAATGAGCCCTGAACATATCCCACACCAGTAGACTACGTTTTTGAATAAGTCCACCTGGTCGCCTGCTCCATACGTTATCAAGCCATAGCTGTACCCCTTCTTCATCCATCCAGCCTTTTTCATGCACATGTACAAAACAACCAACAGGGAACTTGAGTTTTGGCATTGTTTTTCTTTTAAAAATAATCATTGGTCTCAGTTTGGCGCCATCAGCTGTGCATCCTAGTACCACTGTAAAACTGGACTTCTCATGGCCTGTTGTTTTAATTAAAATTGTTTTTTCACCTTTTTGATGGACAGTTGTATTTCCAACCATATCAAAATTCATTGGAGTTTCATCCATATTTCCAATATTACTTAACGCATAGTCATGTTTAATGCGCTGCTTTATTACGTATTGATGGAAACTATTTACTTTGCTATCAAGCTCTGGCGGTAATTTTTGCGCAATTTTCGTCTTTTGCCTCAGTACCAGATTATGCCTTCCCATGAATCTAGTACACCAGGATGCAGTGGCCTTAAATCTGTTGCTGTGATCTGGGTTAGATTTGGCCCACTGAAGTGCAAACAAACGTATTTTATTTCGGGTCACTACAAAACCGCTTTGGCGATGCTCATTCACCATGTCTTCTACATGGTTTTCAAGTTCTGGCCAATGTGGGGTGCCTCTTCTTAATGCACACTTACCCCTTGGCATACTCATTAATGCTTTTTCATTTGCTTTCCAGTCCCGAACCATCTTCTCTGTTACTCCATATTGTCTGGCAGCAGCGCAGTTATTATGTTCCATGGCAAACTTTACAACTTTAAGTTTGAAACTGGCTTCATACTTCTTTCTTCTTGCTGGTGGATCTGGAGCCATGACAGGGTTTTGACTGTTGGACATGTGTACCGTATACTGTACTGTATGTATGTACTGGATAATGGTGCTATGCTGAATAAACAGGTAGAGATAGTGGTGCTGTATGTGGTATACAACGACCAGCCAATCACAGCAAGCGATGTACGGTACCTTACCGGCGATTGGCTGGTTGTTGTATACAAAGCCTGCTTGGATTGCTCAGCTCCCTGCCTGCCCAGCCCTCCCTGTCTCTAAGACTATTGCCATATTGCTATGCATCTAAATACATTATGGGTCCAAATACGGTACCTTATAGCGCCGCGGGTCACCAGGAGCACCATGGGTCCCTCCGCATATTACCGGTAGCAGTTTCTGCTTAGGTTAAGCAGCGCTGCTGATTAGAGCCACCTGATTGGCTCTTCGGCACCACGTGACTGCACAGTGTGCACCAATCAGGTGGCTCTAATCAGCAGCGCTGCTTAACCTAAGCAGAAACTGCTGCCGGTAATATGCGGTCCCTCCACTCCGGTCACCCAGCAACCTCCGATAGCGTCCCGCCCGTCCCGCCCATCGGAAGTTCCACAAAGACCCCGGGGAGACTTACCATTAGTCCGCATCGCCTGCGCTTCCTTGCCGCGATGTTTTCGCTCTCAGCGGGGCCCCACAGAGCGGAGAGTCCAGCTGTCAAGCGCTGAGACTACAGACGAGGGGCGGGGATGAGGAGGCTGCCGGCGCACAAGAGTCAGCAGAAGTCCTCCGCGGCAACATCAGGGGGGGCTGACTGTCATTCTCTCGTGCCCGAGCCGGCTCCGTACAGCATGGTAAGTTCTGCCGTACGCCGACCGCTGATTCTACTGCAGCTTTTAGTGCAGGAATTTTTAGTACTCGCCGTATAAGACGACCCCCGGCTTTTGCAAAGATTTTGCTGGGCTCAAAAGTCGTCTTATACGGCGGTATATACGGTACTTGTTTGGTACCAAATATACATTTCTCTAACTTGACAAAAAGTTGGTACTCGCGCAAACAGGTCAGAACCAACCTCAAGTGCCGCACATGTGAATCCCAGTCTGGGGAATACACCAGAATATCATCAGGATATATGACCAGAAACACCCCCAAGAAGTCGTCGAAGACCGCGTACATAAAACTCTGAAACACAGAGGGCATTACAGAGTCCGAAGGGCATAACCAGACATTCAAAATGTCCTAATGGGGTGTTGAATGCGGTCTTCCATTCATCTCCTTCTCAAATGCGAATTAAATTGTAAGCCCCCCTTAAGTCCAGCTTGGAAAACCAGTGGGCCCCTACCACCTGAGTCAACAAGTCCGGAATCAGAGGCAAGGAGCACTGGTTCTTCACTGTAATTTTATTCAGAGCCCAATAATTCACACAAGGCCTCAATGTCCCATCCTTCTTCTTTACAAAGAAGAGACCTGCTCTGGCAGGGGACCTAGAGGGCCGGATATGTCGTTTGGCCAGAGACTCTGAGATATAGGACTTAAGGGCTTCGTGCTCACGCCCCGACAAATTGAAAATGGTTGTCTTAGAGAAGGGACTGTCAGGAATCAAATCAATACCACAGTCCCACTCCCTATGGGAGGCAAAGTCTCAGACAGTTTCTTGGAAAATATGTCCTGAAAATCAGACAAATACTCCGGGACAAGCACAGTATCTGCTGAGCACATGGATATAGTAGTTAAGTGATTATGACATGACAACCCCCAATGTGTCAATTCTCGGGTGGACCAATAAAATTGGCAGTTGTGCAGTGCTAACCAGGTCATATCAAGCACCACATCAACAGACATCCTTTCCATAACCAGGAAAGACAGATTCTCAGAATGGAGAACACCCACAGTGAACTGTAGAATAGGAGTCCTCCATTAGACAACACCTGCGGACAGAGGAGTTGAATCAATACTGGTAAAGTGTATGGGGTACTTTAGCGTGGAGAATTCGGTTATCAGGGGTCTGACAAAATTTAAATTAATCAGATTGGTGGCAGCACCCTAATCAATAAAGGCTTGACCGGACCGAATAAAATCCCGGAAGGCAACCCGACAAGGCACCAACAACTTAGGGAGTACCTGTGATCCTAGGCGATTCTCCCGATAATCGCCTAGGATCTGTAGTTTTCCGCCGGTTCAAACTGATGTTGCCGTTGCTTCTGTGGACAGGTTGCTACCCTATGTCTGGCTTCCCCACAGTAGAGGCAAAGACGGTGAGTCATACAGAACCGTCTCCATTCCTTGGGACTTAACTGGTCCACTTCCATAGGCTCGGCTCCAGGAGTTGGCATGGGAAAAGGAGGAGCTGATCTACAGGACTCCCTAGTTTTACAGGCCTGATGTTCCTTTTCGCTAGATCTCAGCCTCCTGTAAGCTTTTACTGCCAATTCCATCTCCTCACTAAGTGTTGCGAGAGCAGGATGGGAAATAAGTAAATCTTTGAGGGCACTATCATTCCAGGAGGTTTCACCAGCATACTGTCTAAACTTAGAGCAATAGTCTTCAGCACACTGCTGCCCCTGACGTAACGCCATGAGATGAGATACTGCTAACCCCTCCAGGTCTGGCTCATCAAAAATACCTCCTAGTTCCCGAAAAAACGAATCAATAGACTGCAGGCAAGCCGAGCTCTCGGGCAAGGAGTAGGCCCATATCTGGGGGGGACCCCGCAGTAGGGACATAATCAATCCCACCTTCTGGCACTCAGAACCAAAGAATCCGGGCCGCATCCGGAAATATAGTCTACATGCGTGCTGAAAAACAAAACACTTACTTCTCTCAGCGGAAAACATCTCAGGGAGAGGACACTTAGGCTCAGGAATGGCAGGTTTGGCATACTGCCCTTGATACTCCAGCCCGGGTTGCCCTGATCTTACCCGCAAGCCCTGTCCCTGCCTACTTGCCTCCACTCCTGGCTAACCCCAGGTGGGCAACTGGGCGGCGGCCCCTACTCTCGCTAGGGACCGAGAAGGGACGCTGGTGTACCTGAGGGAAAGGGCAGAATACTGACAGGAAAGGCAGATGTAATTAAACAACACAAAAATACAAAGCAGACTTGAGGCAGATGGAATAACCTGGCAGATAAAGCAAACAAGCTGACAAAGCAGGAGACCGACAGAGGCAGGCTAGCTAGCTCACTGAGGGAAACCAATAACTGGCAGTGAATGCACCTCACTGCCAGCCTTATAAACAGAATCCTCCACCCAAGGGTGGAGAGAGGGAGGCGCTACCAGGAGCTCGTACATGGATAATACAGGAGCTCGTGCACTGATCCGCAATCACAGGTGCGCACATGGTGCCTCCCGGACCCACGAGCGCATGCACTGCGCCGACCAGCTACCCGCGCCCCTGGCAGCCGGACAACAAGCCTGGGGGACACGCCCCAACCGCGGGACCCAGCGCCCGGCCGCCCTGGGAGGACCCGCAGCAGCCGCATTGTATCAGTTAACCTTGCACATAATCCTGGTCTGTTCCACTGTCCTGGCCCCGCGTTGTTGCTAATTAGTCTCATTATGAAAGCCTGACCCTGCCACTGCACCAGCAAATGATTATTGTGCTCCACAGCCTTGATCAAGCTTCACTCCTGCCTACTCCTCTGCTATTTCAACTAAGGACCTACCTTCCTGACAATGCTACCCCTTCCGCTTCCTTTATACTGTGACATAAAACCTACAGTTACTGACTCCTGAATTTCCTTGATCATTCTCCAGACCTGCAGCTACGGCTCCAATTCAGTGCCAGAAAACTACAAAATTGTGGTATGGGGTGTCACTGAAAACAAAAGGCCCACATAGAGTCTCCTAGACTAAAAAGTATGCTAAATAAGACAGCGTGTTTTTTTTTATAATAAATGTCATTTATCAAAGGACAAATTATACCAGATGAAGTGAAGACCCAAGCAAGCAGGCCTCCTCCAAAGTCAAGCAGTACAGCTACCCTACCAGCTAGCTGATTAGCTCCATGCTGAACTTTTTAAGTGGCATTATGAAGAAAGTCTATTTTCCCATGTTTTTTTCCAAAAATTGAATCAGGCTTACCCAATCCAATTGTGCGAAAATCAGTACGATTTCATCACCTGACCTATCATGATGAGCAACACTAGTGGAGACAGCTGAAAATTGGAGTAGTAAATCAAAGGAAAGATTGGCCTTATATTGAATGTTTCAACAGCGATGAAAGTCAATGCTTAAAGAACAAGAACATCTGGTGTAAGAAGTAAGATCAAAGAAAGTACAGAGACAGATATTAAGATTGCTGTTATTAGCCAAATTAATCTGTAATAGAGACAATTACTATAACCTAATGTTGGCAGTATACAGAAAGTGTTCCATTCCATATGGTATCATATATGCATTTCTACATTGCTGTGTCTGTTGCATGGCTGTATCATTGTTCTATAATCTAAAGTTGTTGACTGCAACCACTGCCTCAGTGATATTGTCACCTGTCCTGAGTCACTTACAAGTACCGGGTCTTCTAGGGTTACTGTTCTGTCTATACTAATAAATGTAAGTACTGAATAATTGCACCACTGTGACCTATGATGGTGGAATTGATGTTGGAACCAAATTCATGTAGACTTAGTGGATTTTCGCAGATTGGCTGTCATGGTTTTGTTAGAGACTGCCAGAGGTTGCACGACTCCTAGTATAAACCATTGTGAATTAATGATGAAAGTGATGAGTTTACATATAGTTTTCAGTCTTTAATAAATTAGAGTATAGTACACATATATTAATGATGTCCTTGCTGTCTACTACTTGACAATCTAGTGATGAAATATAGCCTGAAATCTTCTTCACATACTTTTTTTTCAGCATTTTAAAAGGCATTTAAAAATCACGAGTTTCAAGACTTTAGTACCACTTCTTCAAATATTTGTGGTGGGTTTTTCAATGTAACTTTTTGGACATGTGCCTTTGATGTTTTGAAAGTTTTATAAGAACCTATGGAAAAAAAATGTCAGGAAACACATGATATCTAAATCCTGCTGCATTTTTATAATCATGCACCCGCCTGGTTGCAGCTTAGGGGGATGTCAGCCCAATGGATCAATATATTTGGGGTAAGATGGTTGGCACATACATAAAGTTCACTCCAAGAAAGACAGCGGCTTCTGTTTCAAACTGGCCTGAAACCAGATTCATTGCTTCATTGCAAATTCTTCACATTCATAATGCACAATGAAATAATAGTAAAAATGGCTGTCTGGCCACTCGCTAAACACAGTGTCGCTCCTGTCAGTCGCAGGGTTCACCATCGAGAAACCTCTAAATTAGGTACAGGGTACATCTTTCCCACAAGCTTTGACATATCTTGTCTTCCCAAGGCTAGAAACATTCTGGGGCAAATACAGCAGGTCCTTTTATGGAGCTCCTCCAGCTGCCTCCAAATTACCCTCAGTAGATTAATACAAATGCAAGAAAACTCTTTCTATGTTGACCAGTCTTTGTGAAATTTGAACCTTTAGGCCTCTTTCATACAGGCAGCAGTGATATCGCAGCTGTGTTCTGTTCGATATCACTAAGTTTTCTCGCAGCAATATCGCGATTTTGTGGTGCTACAAAGTCACACAACTTTATAGCGCTCTTTTGCTGGGATAATCAGGGGGCTTGAAATATAAGCCCTACCTCGAAAATAAGCCCTGACTGCATAAAAAAACAATACATCACCTAACAGGCGCTCCGCTGCACTTTTCCTCCAGCAGTTACTCCACACCTGCTTGTAGCCTGTAGCCAGTGCTTTCTGGTCAGAGGGTTCAGAAATCCCACCTCCAGGAAGCACTGACTTTGATTGGTTCTCAAGTGCCGTGGCTCAACCAACCACTGCAGCGCTCAATGAATCATTCACAGCCATCGTATTGAATGCCTGTGATTGGTTCATCTAGCACTGCAGTGATTGGCTGAGCTATGGTGCAGGATTTTTGAACCCCCTGATCAGGAAGCGTCGGCTGAAGATTACAAGCAAGCACTGAGTAACTGTTGGAGGGGGAGTGAGGCAAAGCAGAGCGCCTGTTGGTAATGTATTGTTTTTGCTTTTTTTTATGTATCTAGGGCTTACTTTTGGGGCAGACAGTAGAACTTCCTACTGTAAAAGTTGCATCGCACCACACGAAAACTGTGTTTTCGTGTGATGCAATGCCACACAACGGAAGGCTCCATAAGTAATCATAGGCTACAAAACATAGCAAATCGCAGCAATATTCAGCATTCTGCAATTTTTCCTTTTCGCAATGAAGCAGCCTACAAAAAAATTGCTTATGTGAAGGAACCCATTGGAAAGCATGGGCTTCACATGCATGCGATTTGTAACGCTGTGGCATTGCAAGAAAATTGCGCGATTTTGTTGCCTGTGTGAAAACAGCCTTAGTGACGCAAACATGGCACTACAGCGGCCACTCTACCATATTCCAAAAACATTAGTAACCAAGACATTACAATACTATAGACTTTAAAGGAACATCTGGCTGTGACATTTTCTGCCAGTAAAATGTGCAAAAGCCAGGAAAAAATGCCACTTTAGCTGGTAGTATTTTTACTGGCTTTTACATATTTTTTGACTGCTACAGGTCCAGTTTCTGAAACCCAGTGAACATCTGAAAGAGCAGACGTCCCCCATGATGTGTATATACCCCATTAAAGGGGTTGTCTCGTGAAATCAAGTGGGGTTATACACTTCCGTATGGCCATATTAATGCACTTTGTAATATACATCGTGCATTAATTATGAGCCATACAGAAGTTATTCCACTTACCTGCTCCGTTGCTAGCGTCCTCGTCTCCATGGTTCCGTCTAAATTCGCTGGCGGCTTGCTTTTTTAGATGCGCTTGCGCAGTCCGGTCTGCTCTGAGCACGAGCCGCTTCAGTGTGCTCGCCGCTGCAGCTCTTCTGCGCATGCGCAGACGAGCTGTATCTTCTCGGGAGCGCGCTGGAGCGGCCATTCTGCTACCATCCTCTGTTAGAGGAAGGTGCAGAAACTGGAGCCGCCCAGCCGAGAAGCCCAGCCCAGCAGCCCAGCCCAGCCACCCAGGTAAGTGATGGGTGACGGACTGATGGGGGTGACGCGTGACTGACTGCCGCTGTGGCCCCGGAGCCTACCGCTGGGCCCCGGAGCCTACCGCTGGGCCCCGGGGCCTACCGCTGGGGAGCCGGGGCTAGCGTGGGGAAGCTGGGGCTAGCGCGGGGAAGCCGGGGCTAGCGCGGGGGAGCCGGGGGCTAGCGCCGGTTACCTGCTGCCTGGCGGTGGGTGACTGGTCGGCCGCGTTCAATCCCGGGGTCCGGTCGGCGGCTGCGGGGCGTCTGGTTGTCAGGGAGACACAGCTGGTAGGGTCTCGGGAGCGCGCACGTCGGGCTACAGCAAGCGACGGGAAAAGAGCCGGCGGCCATCTTGGGGAAACTTTTTATAAGTTGCTGAAACGCTGGAACTGTAAGTACAAACCAGCTAGAAAAGTCATTTACAGGGGGGCTTAGTAATGTATGCTTAATTAGGGGGACTGGGCAAAAAAAAAATTTCACTGCTTCCTCGAGACAACCCCTTTAAGGGCATATGAAAGGCTCTGAGCCTTCGACTTCAAGATATTAAAACAATTTTCACATATTAATATTTTCTTAGAGGCTTTTCTAATTCTCTTCGGATAGGTCTCCTTTAACACGGATTCTCAGAATGCGAGTGCGACAGGAGAACAGTCTCGGCACAGTCATGATGGGGATCAGTAATTGCTTAACCGCAGGCGTCCTGATAAACTGATTGTAAGAGTTACATACATTTCAAAGAAAAGCTATATTCTGCATAGAGTTATCCTTTAGTCCCTGATAAACTGGGTCAGCGTGCTGCTAGGACAGGATTGTTGAGGTGTCATGGAAGTGCAGCTTTGAATTCCTTTCATATCTAACAGTAAGTCTGACGTTATGAAATCCAGGCCTCTGTAGAAAAAGAAATGGCAATTCTTCACCTTTCAACCATCAAGACAAACGGACTAGGAGTAAATATTGCTGCTCCTTTCTAGCCCGAGGCTTACAATGATATCTTTTCAGAGACACAAATTAAGAAAGAAGGGAACTTATAAAGCAACTGCATCATTTTTTTATCATACTTTCCTACTTTCAAGATTCAACTTCAGGGAAACTTCAGATGTCGTGCATCTTGTATGATCACATAAGGACAGCTGCAATGCGCCTGTTGAAGGGGTTTTTCATCTTGCATCTGCTGGAAGAAAATGGGCGCCGGATAACAACCGCACAACCGTTTAGCGGAAGTGGTTTGAGTTTGCTGTACCACACTCGTACCCTTAGCGTTTCACTGGGGCAGTATTATTGTCTATATCTCAATCTTCCAGGCCCTTCACAGTACAGACAATTGAGAAGTATCAATTTTTATTTTTAAATGTATTAAAACTTAGGGCTGAAAAAGACAAACAAACAAGTTTATGGTGGAAGCACTCCGTCTGATTAGTTTTGACTGTACAAGAGAGGTGTGCAGGTAACAGTCTAGAGTGGGGTGTTGGTCACACCAATCTAACATAAATAAGCCTACGTGTTTTTTCTTGCCCCACACTTTGCCCCCTTTGCTGTATTTTGGTGTATGATGTTGGTGTCATTAGATGACTCACATGCTCACCGCTGCCTTAAAATCATCAGATGTGAGTTTAATACATTCAGGGACTGTCAGGCGGGGGGAAAGTTACACTGTTAAGTCTATGGGGGGCGCTGCTGTGCTTCAGGCATGCGCTGGAATGAGTGAAGCGTTGCTAAGCAACACTGCGTACACTGCTAAGCCTCACCATACACTGCCCAACCAAGAGCGGTAGAGAGACAGAGTGAAAGAGCGATAGAGAGAGAGACAGTGAGAGAAAGAGCGATAGAGAGAGAGAAAGAGAGAATGATAGAGAGACAGAGATGGTGATAGAGAGACTGAGAGAAACAGACAGGCAAAGAGAGAGCATAGAGAGACACAGAGAGTGATAGACAAAGAAATAGAGAGAGATAGCAATAGAGAGACAGAAAGAAACGGACAGAGAAAGAGTGATAGAAAGACAGAGAGAGAGCGATAGAGAGACCCATAAAAAGTGATAGAGACATAGAGAGAGTGATAGAGAGACCGAAAGAGAGAGCAATAGAGACAGAAAGTGAGAGCGAGAGACAGACAGAGAGAGGCAGAAAGAGAACGAAAGAGACAGAGAGAGAGACAGAGCGATAGAGAGACAAAAAGACTGAGATAGACAGACAGAAACAGACACAGAGAGGCAGACAATGAAAGAGACAGACAGAGAGAGAGGCAGACAGAGAGACAGACAGAAAGAAAGAGACAGAGTGAGAGACAGACAGACAGAGAGACTTGTAGGCTTTTTTATATTAAATATCTGCTCCAAATACAAATTGACCCTCTAAATAATCACCTAACCAACAGATTTAGAAGTTCACAACAACCACTTTTGAAACATTTTATGTTCGAGTAGCAAACATCGGGTCAGTCTAGTATGTTTAACAAGATCTATTTAGGCTCGTGTCCCACATTTTATTAGAATCCAATAATGGCTAGTTAGTAAATAACAGGGGGAAGAATCCACGAAATGACTTTATGGGGACACTTTGGTAGGGTGTCCAAGACAGTATCTCCCCTACATTAGGAGGAGCACATTCACCCTATAGGCCTCAAACTGCTGAATGATGAGGCAGACACCTATGTGGCAGATGTTGTGGTCATATATTGGCAAAGGAGAACAATTGGGATCAGTATCTCCTCTTATGCCGCCCGATAAATCAATGTATACAAGATACAGAGCTATTAGAAGGCTTTAAGATTCCAGTCGCAGCCTGCTAGATCAGTACAAGATTCTATAATTCATAGATATTGTAATAATTCCTGATTTTGGAATAAAAAGTACTCAGTTCAGGTACAGTAGTTCAGATTTTTAGTAGTTCAATGATTCAGGTTCAATGTGTTTCTCTGTCAATCACGACAGTTCATCAGGATCCTAGTAGAATTTGACTTATAAGAAGAATTTTGTACTGAACCTTCAAGAAACATAGAACTGAGCTAGATTTACAGTAGTGAGGATTTACAGAGCATCTCAGAAATACTGTTTCTTAGACCTCAGTTTGAACAACTTGCCTACCTCCCTCAATGGAGAGCCCGTGACAAAACAGTGAAATATAGCTGTCAGTCATGTGGCCTTCGAGGGGGTACAACAATGTAAGCTAGTTGGTCACTAAGTCCTAAAGGAATTTTCCTTTCGATGGAAAAAGAAAAACCTCCAGGATCTTGAGTAAATGTCAGTCAGTAGTTTCCTAGTTCCCAGGGAGTAATGAAAACCCCACAGGGGAGCCTGAGTATACTGACTACTATCTAAGATTACTTAAAGAGAGTATAGTAGATAATGCCCTGTCTCAACTAGAGTTCTCAGCTCAGTACAAATCATGATTCCAAAAGTAAATCAAAGAAAAAAAGATGCAATAAGACCTGTGGCCTACCATCAGGGCCACATGTCTTATTGCAGCATCTTAGATAGTGGTCAGTATACTCAGGGTACTAAAGGCCCATTTAATCCCTACGATTCTTGCTCAAAATTCGCTCAAAGCCGTCTTTTGAGCAAGAATCGTTGGGTCTAATTGCATAGACATTGTGCAGTTTTCATTAATGATTGCTGAAAGACAACGATGAGTCTTATTAAGACAGCTTGATCAGTTCTCAGCGGGACACCGCTGATACTATTGTTTCAACTGGTATCCCACTCAGAGAACACAGCAGGAGTATGCAGAAGACAGCACTTCAGCTGTATTCTGCATACCCCGCTCGGAGCGCTCAGTTGTATACCAGCTGAGCGCTCCGTGAACACAGCAAAAGTATGCAAAAGACAGCGCTCCAGCTGTGTTCTGCATACCCCGCTCGGAGCGCTCCGCTGTATACCAGCTGAGCACTCCGAGCGGGGTATGCAGAACACAGCTGGATGCAGAAGATAGCAGTCCCGCTTGTCCTCTGCATACAGAGTGAGCCTTCATTTACACACTTATGCAAAGTGAACGCTCAAAGCTATCACTCAGACTGCCGTTTGAGCGAATTTGAGCAATCATCTTGCTGTGTAAATGCACACAAAGATTATCGCTCAAAAGTTGTCTTTTCAGCGACTTTTGAGCAATAATTGTTGTGTCTAAATGGGCCTTAAATCTAGCTCAGTTCTATGTTTCTTCTCGGCAAGAAGAAGAAACTCCGGTAAGGTTGAAGAAAATGCGGCCTTGGCTAGACACCAAAGGTGTTCTGCAGCTGTTCTGGAAGTAAAAACATGACCAAATCATCACAACCTATGTGCGGATTTGGCCACCATGTGTTTTCTGGGGAATTGCTGTGGATATTCCATTGTGGGTATTTCATTGTGGAATGTCCACAGCAATTTTGGCCCATCATTACGGTTCTAACAAATACTCACTAGTTTTTGCAACTTTTCAACAACTTATATCAACTCCAAGTGTTTTTCATAGTGTTTTCTACCAGCCTTTTTGGTCACATTTTTTATTTCATAACATTTAAAATATTTCTTTTTTCTTAGATTTGTGAAATCTTACAGAGAAATCTATTGGAAAATGCTTTAAAAAAACCCTAAAATATCCTGGTGTTTTGTATCATAGAAAAAAACCAACAGAGCCCTACAAATGGCACCAGGAATTCTGCACCAAACATCGGTCCGTGGGCATTGGGCCTTAGGGAATTATTTCTGACATGTTGCATGGACAGACAGCGCAGGGACTGTTGTAGGACCACAGGGCTGTCTAACCGCACTCCCTCTTGTTAGGACTAACTTAGGTATGCCCCAACGATTGCCTGTCTGCGTTGTAATGTCTATGTACCAAAACTTGCAACCCGCATAAAGTGCAACTCATAAGGTTACATTCACATGAGCGTGAATCTTTTTGTGTGCTGCGAGACGCACAAAACACGTGCGAATATGAACTCCATTCTTTTGAATTGAGTCATACACTTAAGCGATTTTTTTTCCACTCGGAATGTACCGCCCATTTCATTTAATGGACAGTCACGCCAATGCAATGTTTTTTCCCATTGAAAACAATGGGAAACACTTGCCGACCTACCGGCGCTCCGGTAATTTCAGAGTAGTCATGCAGGTAAAATGTACTTCGACAAGCACAATATCTGGCTGGGTTTCTCAGCTCACACTTGCCTGTATACAGGTAGCCTGAAACACACAAAAAGCCTCATACAGCTATGCTAAACAAAGTATATAAAAGGTTATCATTACCTGAAAGCAAAGAGGAAAGAATTTAAGAAGTTCTGTTTCAAACGCCAGAACTAGCCTGGACCTCGAGGGGTTAATCTCCATATATGTATATAGAAATGGGTTAGGTATAGAGATGAGCGAGCATACTCTATAAGGGAAACTACTCGAGCGAGTAGTGCCTTATTCGAATACCTGCCCGCTCGTGTCTAAAGATTCGGCTGCCGGCGCGGGTTACAGGTGAATTGCGGCGGTGAGCAGGGGGGAGCGGGGGGGGGGGGGAGAGAAGGAGAGAGAGATTTCCCCTCCGTTCCTCCCTGCTGCTCCCCGCCCCCTGCTGGCACCCGAATCTTTAGAGACGAGCGGGCAGGTACTCGAATAAGGCACTACTCACTCGAGTAGTTTGCCTTATCGAGTATGCTCGCTCATCTCTAGTTAGGAAGTAAATATTGATAGGTTTGGGGATTTGGATCTACTTCATGATAACAATTCCCCTGCAGACATCAGAAGCTAACACTTTATTGGAAAGTCTCACTATTTAACCCTAAAACTTTGGGCTGCAACTTCAAGGGAGCATAAAAGTAAGATATTAAAACTCCCCCGTAAGCTAGAGCCCCTTTACGTAGGATTCTCCATTGTACCATTTCTCTGCTAGTAATGTATGACCAAACTGACAGTTCGGCATCGCCCCGATCACTTGGTGCTGACTGTGTAGGGCTATTCCAGCGCTGTTAATGAGATGGGGAATACAAGACAGCTGACAGGTCCTCGTTCATTCCGTTTAGACTATGTTAATGTACCGTATTCTAGATGATTCTTCATTTCCTTTTGATAGGACTGCATGAGATGAAAAAGAAAAATACATAGGATATTGGAGGCATTTTTGTAACCTATAGTATCACTTGCTGTAGACCCGGGCATGATTTCCATGTTAAATGTGATCACTATTGTAAAACCCTTTGAGGACATCATAATTGAAATCTTTCCAACCATGGCCAATAAAGAGTCATTGCAGCATATCCTGACTTTCAGATTTTTTGTTGCAGAGCCAAGGCACAATTACAAGCAGGCTGTGGGGAAAATACAATAATATATATAATCTCTCTCTCTCTCTCTCTCTCTCTCTCTCTCTATATATATATATATATATATATATATATATAGTGTGTGTGTATATATATATATATATACACGTATACGTATATATATATATATGGACAGATATAGATTATATATCTATATATATATATAAAATAAACATATATATACGTATATTTATGTATATAAAATTGTTTTCTAATTTCATTTATCAAAATGTATCGCCAATCATGCGTGTCACAGAATAACAACTTCAGCTTCTCCATTTGCTGATGCTAATGTGAGGATAATTTTTCAGTTCAGTGAACTTTATGCTATGTTTTCTTTTCACAGTGTGGAACAGACATTGACAAAATATAATCAGTAAGTAACTGCAGTTGATTCTAATAAATTTAATTACCATTTTATTCAAATGCCTCTCAGTTCTTTATGTACAGTAGTTTCTAATCTTGTTCTAGAGTCTGCTGCCCTCTAGTGTCCATTTTTAAAAATATATATTGTTGTATTTTATCCGGTTTGTTCTCCCCTTACGCAGCCACACATGGCAGAAAAATAATTGCGACATAGTCAGGTGTTTCTTTATATGCAGCAGTTGGTTTATTCTTTGGCCTGGCTCACATGAATGTGTGGTAACAGCATATTACGTATGCAGGATTGCATGCGCAATGATTTGATTATCAGCTGCATCCGACCCTTGGTCACACCATGGATCAATGTTCTTCACACATTCCTGTCTTTTACGGCTTCTTTCAGTTCAGCGATTGACATGTTGGTAGTGGCTTTACTTGTATCTAGCCATCTTGTTCTTTGTCATCCTGATCTTCTCTTCCCACTGACTTTGCCAAGCATCAGTATTGTTTCCAGCGAGTTCGCGCATCACATGGCCAAAAAAAGGGAGCCGCTGTTTGATGATTTTGCCCTCTAGTGATATTTTCGGTTTGACCCGATCTAACACTACCTTGTTCATTGTCATGGCGGTCCGTGGTATCCGCAGCATTCTCCTCCAGCACCAGAGTTTAAACGTGTCAATTTTCCTTCTAACTGTCTTCCTGAACGTCCAACTTTGGCACCCATACGTCGTTATGGGAAAGACGATTGCATTGACCAGTCTGGTTTTTGTTGCAATGCTAATATCCTTGCTTCTCTAGATCTTTTCCATTCCTTCCATTGCAGTCCTACCAAGTGTAATCCGTCTCTTGATCTCAGGTCCAGACTGCCCGCTGCAATCGATTTTGGATCCAAGGAAGATGAAATCTTGGACCGACTCGACTTCTTCATTGTTAGTTTTTATGTTCACTGTACCGTTGTCTCCCGCGGTCATGACTTCCATTTTCTTGCTGTTGAGGTACAGCCCCATGCGTTTGTTTTCCTTTTGCACTCGTTGGATAAGGTATTCCAGGTCCCTTTCATTTTCCGCAAGCAGGGTGCTGTTATCTGCATATCAGACGTTGTTGATATTTCTGCCACCGATTTTGACTCCAATTTCTAATTCGTCCAAATCGAAGTCAAAGTGGGTCACACAAATGTCAACAACCTTTGATATGCAGATGAAACCACCCTGCTTGCATGTGTAATACTCTGTACCAATCCCCCCTTAGCCACCATGTTGCTGCTCACACAAATTGCTTGAAACACACTTCCAAGAAAAATCACAGTGTGTTCTATCTTGGCACATATTACGTGCGCACCCACCGAGATGGTTGCATGGCAATTGCCTGCACACAGTAAGTATGCAATGTCGTAGCCCGACCTTTAACTTCTCCTCAATAATTGCCATGCAATGTTAGGCACAATCCCATTCAAATTGGAGCCCCGTTGCAGAGAGCTGTTGTACCAGGCGGAGCTGCTAAATAATGTATGGAGCTGTGCCTTATAGGCGGAGAAGGAGACATGGTACTTCCTATAGCATTATTGCCCCTTCAGTCAGCTGATCAGTGGGGTGCCTGGAGTCGGGCCCCAACAATCTGATATTGATGACTAGAGATGAGCGAGCACGCTCGGATAAGGCAGTTACTGGAGCGAGCATCGCTCTTCTCGAGAAACTGCATTCTCGTCTGAGTAGGCTCGGGGGGCGGGTGGGGTAGCGAGTAGGAGAGAGAGATCTCTCACTCTTCCCCCCACTGCCCCCTGGAGACCCCCCGAGCCTGCTCGGACGAGAATGCAGTTACTCAAGAAGAGCGATGCTCGCTCCAGTAACTGACTTATCCGAGCGTGCTCGCTCATCTCTATTGATGACCTATCCTAAGGATAAGCCATAAAATAGAAAGCCTCAGAAAACACCTTTAATCTCTTGTAATTGTGTTTTTAATCCCAATTCATAACACTTTCTGTGGTATATTTCATTTAGTGTATCTGCTTCTCTACTGTGAAGCCCCGCATTGTCTTCGTCTCAAGTATTTTACAAACCACAAATCCCACAAATAAGACATTTATTCCACATTTAAAGATAGGGGTTTAAGCCTCACAAATATTCCACCGCCCCTGGATCAAACTACTGGATGCACTATTACAAAACTGTAGGTCCAAGCCAATAAACTCTGCTCTAGCGCCCATTCAAAAACTGCCCAACCAGACACATGGCCCATGGGCAAGAGTGACAATGAAGAAGAAAAACTGCAGACCTTCTTTCTTACTAATCTCTTTTAAGTAAAAAATAACTGCAATGCTAAACATAACTGAACCCTCAGCTGTCCTCCTAGATACAATACACCCAGCTAACGATCAGTGAAGTTTTGAAAAGTTTGGTTCGGACGGTTTGCCAAAAAGTTTGGTTTGGTCCAAATTACTGGAACTTCAACAATACTCCTAAAATAAGGATCCCAGTCAAACAGTGGGGGTTCTCCTGTAGCCCAGCGGTTAGCACTGTTACTGGGATTATTCACCCTGGAAAAAAGATGGTTAAGGGGCGATCAAATAACTTTGAATATATACATTAGGGGACAATTCAGTGTCCCGTAGGATGACCCCAGACACAGGGTATACGTTAAGGAGCGGGGAGGGTAAGATGCTGGCTTGTCACGGCGGCACTTACCATGCTCCCTCCCGGAGGGACGCACGTAGCCTCAGCCAGGGCAGTGCTGGGCCTCTTCTGGACACCCCTAGGAGAGGGATGCCAAATAAATGGTAAAACAGTGATAGTAGTTGTCACGGGTGATGCCACTATTCCGATACACACTGGAATGACCTTCGGTGGAGAATAAATGAGCCACAGACAGATATAACGTACCTCAGGTCCCTGGGAATGGTCAGGGCCTGGAACAACTTTACTTGAATATAATTCTAACAGTACAAGGCAAAATAGACAATCTTCCCAGTGCAGACATTTAGACAGACTTGATTAGGAGTACCTCCACACGGTGATCCCAGACTTCAGGACGCTCGAGTGTGAACAATTGAAGAAGAGTACCTCTGCACTGGGCCTTGGGGAAAACTCCACTTACTTCTCTTTCACACTCTCTCTCCCATTGGGGCTCACTCCTCTCTCATGCTTAATCAGGCAATCCAGGGCACCTCTCCTCCTCTTCCATTCTTCACTACATGAGGGTTAAAGGTACCCCCATGTAGTTGACACTCTTCATCAGGAACCCAGAAGGCATGGACCTCTTCCTGCTCCAAAACACTCACATTTATAGCCTCACTCATACCATGTAACAGGACATAAATTGAGACATTCACAGGCAATCTGCAGGCTTTGCAAACACTTAACCCATCACACACTGCAGCTGTGCAACACATATAACAGAATGACTAGACAGGATTGCACAGTGCACCAACATAAGACATAACATGTATGACATTATGGAGGGGGCCAGGAAAGCATGTACTGGGCCACTACAACAAAACAAGGATCTTTCCCATGATCTGTATATTCCCAGGACTGTGACGGTAACAAGAGGACATCCTCTACATCTAGAAGAAAGCACGTTTCATCACAAACGCAGAAGGGGGTTCTTTACTGTAAGAGCAGTGAGACTGTGGAACTCTCTGCTTGAGGATGTGGTGACGGCAAAATTCATAGAGGAGTAGACGTCTTTCTAGAGCGCTACGATATTACAGGATATAGACATTAAAAAACCAGCGGGTTGTTGATCCGGGTCTTGGACTCAGGTAGGAACTTTTCAAACGTTGATCCAAGGATTATTCTCACTGCCATTATGGAGTCGGGAAGGAATTTTTTCCTTCAAAATGGAGGAAATTGGCTGTTGCCTCATTGGGGTTTTTTGCCTTCCTCTGGATCAACAAGGGGGGGGGGGCTGAAATGGATTTGTCTTTTTTCCACCTAGCATACTATGTTACTATCTTCATGTACAGATCCGGCATCCGCTCACACCTTCTGTAGGATATAAAACAATAGCGGTTTGAATGCGCCGGCACGGACGTGTTCACCGGAGATAACTGTGCAGCTGCAAGGTGTGTGCTGTCTGTCCAGGCGAGCAATGAAAAGCTAAAGTAATAAATCATTAGAGCTTACACACACTGGTAATGATGAAGTCATAAATATGCCCTTGTATAGCTATGGTGACGGGAAAATAAGTTATGGCTTTTGAATTAAAAAGATAGAAAAAAATTGCCACATTGCTGAGTATGAAACTGAGCCACGTCCGGAGGAAGGAAAGATAACATGAAGATGTGTAAAATGATTCATTATCTTTTTTTCCCATTTTTAATTAGCTTTGCAGTCCCCAGACTGGCAGTTCCTGGATGATTGTTTCTTTCTATTTGCACCACTACAGCAGTGCTGCCCCAACATGTGGATGCAGCAGTCCATCCCTGACTACAGGGGTTACATGTTGTTCTTACTTCCCCTTCCTACGGGTGTATTTGCATCTGTAAATACGCAGAGAATAGAACCCATTGATTTCATGTAGTACTTTTCCTGCACATTTTCTGCACCCGCAGCATGCTCTATTTTCCTGCACACCAAAATTCCCCCATAGAAGTCAATGGGGTTCATAAATGCAAGCAATACACCAGGAGATGCGTGAAACACTGCGTGATTGCACAGGAAAAAGAACACATCTGGAACTCATTAGACTAATTAGCGATTTCAACATGACTTGTGGATGCAAAACGTACAGTAAAATACGCTGGTGCATTCGCAAAAAAGCATCGTCCATTCCGCACAAATGCTACGTGTGCAAATACACATACTCTCATGTGAAGGAGGTCTTGCTGCTGCAGGTAGTAATATCCTACTGATTTGAGATATGGCTGCTCCAAGGATGCGTTCACACTTTGCAGAAACGCTGTGCTTTTTCTACAGTGGAAATGCTGTGGATTTTCTACCATTACTGAGGATTTCTGCCGACTGAGGGATTTCCGCGCTTTTGCATATTTGTCTCACGCTGCAGCCCATGTAAATGGCAGAAAATACGCGACTGAAGATCGTGACTTGATCACAGCAATTCTTCATTCATGAGGTTTTACAGCATGTACGGGTGACCGTAAAAACGCATGCGGTCATGTGAAAGAGACCAAAAGGTGCTTCTACATGGAACGATAATCATTCAAGAAATTCATTGGATCGTTTGAATTTGAACGATGATTGGTCGGTGTAAATACAGACAATGTTTGAAGAATGAACGATCATTCATTAGCTTATCGTTCATTTTATGCAAGGCATGAAAATCCTCCTTGGCTCGTTTGCTAATCGCTTGATTTAACTCCTTAGAGACCGGCTTATTGTGTGCCTTGAGGATCAAGTGATTTTCATCATCAACTTGCAGGAAACATAAGTTGTTGCCATGTTATTTTGTTTACGTTGTATTTTTTAATGACACCACATAGGGGGTAAATATAGGGTGTTCTATAACTTTTATTACTTTTTTTTGGAGGGGGGGGGGGGGAGAGTGGGATGAAAAAAACATCCAGAAATTCTGCCATTGTTTTTGGGGTTTGTTTTTACAGTGTTCACTATTTACTTAAAATGGCATGATGACTTATTCCAGCAGCGGAGCTCTGTGAGGGCTTGTTCGTTTGTGGGAAGAGTTGTAGTTTTTATTGGTAACAGTGTGACTTTTGGATTGCTTTTTATTGCATTTTTTGGGGAAGCAAATAAGAGAAAATAACAATTCTGACATTACTTTTTCAGGCCTCCCTCACCCAGATGTTTGCAGAAACGCAGCGGTTTTTTTTAAAGCTGCGTTTGCTGCGGTTTCAGCAGCGTTGGCATGCATTCTGCCAGCGTTTGCGTTGCATTTTCAACACAGCTGTAAACGCAGCCAAGGAAGCTAAAAAAAAAATCAATACTTACCTAACTGGCACTGTCCAGGTACCTGCCGCTGTTCTCCAGAGCTCCGGGCAGGCTTCCGGGCACTTCTCAGTGCTGACGGAGCATCTTTTGCTAGTGGACCCCACCTTTGGTATCCACCCATTGGGACAAAATCCCTTCTTTAAATATAGAGGTTTCTGACCGGAAGGAATTACAGGATTTAACCCTTTCCAATCCACTGTCTGACGTCTGAAGACATTATAATTTAAGGCTGTACAGCTCCAATGTTGGTAGACGTCCGTCGGGGTTCTCTTACTGTATATTGCTAGCCTCTCTGCTGTCGGAGCCTATCCAACGTGTCATCTCATGCAGTACTGGCTTCAGCCAGCATATAGCGCCGTTGTATAACGGCAGGAACAAGAGTAAGCCCCCTAGGAAAACCAGAATACAAATTGGATTAGAAAGGGTTAATATATTATGATTTTTAATTAATGCATTCCACTATGCACAGAAACCGGGCCCCAATCCGTGTTTCTATCCAGTTCAAGCCCGTACTTCAGGAATGGATTTGTTTCAGCAGCATGTATAACAAGACTTAGTTGCCCTACAACATTCATCTATTGACACCCAGTCTAATTTATCGTTTAGAGAGATACTTGCTTTACGTCAACTATGTGTTAATGCTAATATAACCATCTGCCCCTTGGATAAATGGGGTTTGTGGTTGTTTTGGATAGTTCTTTATATGGTAGAGACATAAATAACATGCTTCAGGGTGCCACTGTATAGTAGAGGATGTCTGACGATCCCACCCATAAAGTGTACATCTTTAGAAAAATTTCTAGGTAAGGCTTTGGCATTGGGAATCATTGATGCTAAACAATATCAACATCTTTTGTTCCAGCGCTCCACGACACCTATTTTTCACTCAATTCCCAAAACCCACAAAAATATTTTTCCATCCCCATTTAGACCTAAAATATTGGGCAATCATTCTTTTTGGGAAAAATTAGCTGAATTAACCCCTTAGTGACGAAGCCTGTTTGCGCCTTAGTGACGGAGCCAAATTTTGGAAATCTGACATGCGTCGTTCAACGTAGCATAACTCCGTAAAGGCTTTACTTATCCCAGTGATTCTGACATTGTTTTTTCGCCACATGTTGTACTTCATTTAGGTTGTAAAAAGAGACTGATATAATTTGTGTATATTTATTAAAAGTACCAATATTGGAAAAATTTTGAAAAAATTGTCATTTTTTCACATTTTCAACCGTAATATCTCAAATATGTCCAAACATACTGTACAAATTTTTGATAAGATACATATTTCCATCTGTTTACTTTATTCTGAATGCACACTTGAAAAACTTTTGTGTTTTTTTTAACCATTTAGAGGACGTACAAATTTAACATTACTTTTCAGCATTTTGAGGAGCACTTTGTTTTCCTGCACCAAGCCAAGTTTGCAAAGGCTCATAAGTGTCAGAATAATAGATACCCCCACAAATGACCCCATTTTAAAAACTACACCCTTTAATGTATTCACTGAGGGGTGTCATGAGTATTTTGACCCCACCAGTTTTTTTCAGGAATTAGTTCAATTTAGGGGAGAAAAAATAAAATTTCATATTTTTGCAAATATGTCATATTAAAGACATATTTTTTTCCTGTAGAGCCCATGAAAATGAGGATTTACACCCCAAAATGGATACCTCCGTTTCTTCCGTGTTCAGAAACATACCCATTGTGGCCCTAATCTTATGTCTGAATGCACAACGGGAGCCAAAATGAAAGGAGCAGTCGGTGTCTTTCAGAACATAGATTTTCCTTGAAGGCGTTTTAGGCCCCGTAGCACATTTGTAGAGCTCTTGAGCGGCCAAAATCAAAGAGAACCCCCACAAGTGACCCCATTTTGAAAACTAGACCCCTTAACGAATTTATCTAGGGGTGTACTGACCATTTTGACCCCATAGTTTTTGAATGAATTCAAGCCAAGCAAAAGGAAAAAATTGTGATTTTCGGTTTTTTGTCAATTCTGTCATTTTAAAAACAGCTTTTTTTTGTACAGCAGACACATGAATGAAGACTTGCACCCCAAAGTGGATACTCCTGTTTCTCCCGTGTTCAGAGACATACCCATTGTGGCTCTAATCTTTTGTCTGGATGCACAACGGGGCCCAAGATGAAAGGAGTAGTCGGTGGCTTTCAGAACAGAAATTTAGCATGAAGGTGATTTAGGCCCCATTGCCCACTTGTAGAGCCCTTGAGCAGCCAAAACGACAGAGAACCCCCACAAATGATCCCATTTTGAAAACTAGACCCCCTAACGAATTTATCTAGGGGTGTACTGTGTATTTTTACCCTACAATTTTTGAATAAATCTAAGCAAAGCAGTAGGAAAAAAATTACAATTTTCATTTTTTTGGCAGTTGTATCAATTTAAAAACTGTTTTTTTTGTACAGCACACATAGGAATGAAGACTTTCACCCCAAAATGGATACCCCTGTTTGTCCTGTGTTCAGAACCATACCCCTTGTGGCCCTAATCTACTTAAAGGACACATGGCTAGGCCTATAATGGAAGGAGCACCCGTTGGATTTTAGGGTACAACGGAATAAATTCCAGGCCCCATTGCCCACTTATAGAGCCATTGAGCATCCAAAACGATAAAGAACCCCCACAAATGACCCCATTTTAAAAACTAGACCCCTTAATGAATTCATCTAGGGGTGTACTGCGTATTTTGACCGCACAGTATTTGAATAAATTTAAGCAAAGCAGAAGGAAGAAAATTACGATTTTCATTTTTTGGCAATTTTGTCAATTTAAAAACTTTTTTTTTTGTACAGTGTACATAGGAATGAAGACTTTCACCCCAAAATGGGTACCCCCGTTTGTCCCGTGTTCAAGAACATACCCATTGTGGCCCTAATCTACTTACAGGAAACATGGCAAGGCCTGTAATGGAGGGAACACCCGTTGGATTGCAGGGCACAACTGAATAAATCCCAGGCTCCATTGCTCATTTGTACGGAATAAAAATTGACTCCCTAAAAATAACCCCCCACCCCCCTCCGCGCCCTTTTCGGCGTTCCCCAAATCTTAGATAAAAGTAATAATGTGAACTGTGTAGTATTTCCAAAGACGAGTAATTATGGAGGCTGGTTGGGATGGGCACATAGGGCAATAAAACCGTGTAATCCCCCCTCCTCTCATGCTTTTTGTGGGTCATTTTTTGACCTCAGTGGCGGGTATGGGGTGTAAAAAGTGGCGTTTCGTGAGTCTTCGTAAGCCTGCTGAGGTGCGGCGGTCTCACACAGAAGGCGCTCAACAAGCTGCTCCTGGAACTGCAGGAAGGTGAACGTTCCCGGGGCTTCTTGTAAATTACGTATTACAGGTAGCGGTCTGAATAACGCCGGGCTCACGCAGCCGTAGGTGGAATCCGCTTGCGGAGGCCCGCAGCGGATCCCAGCTGTGAGCCCGGCTGTGACACTGCGTACGGCCACGTAATGTACTGCGCATAACTGCCTACTCACACAGTCGGTCATTCGCAGTACACATTTTTTTTTGTTGTTGTTTATATTTCCCGCACCGTCACTTAGCGATGACAGGGGTACCCGCAGCCCGTATACAATATAGTTGCGTATGGGCAGCGGGTATATCCACGACCATGGAGCACAATGGGCCCTATGTTGCGGATATCCGCGGTAAAATAGAACCTGCTGCGTTCTCTTTTCTGCGAGTGGATTACGCAATTCCAACCCGCTAATGTGAGTGGAATTGTGTAATCCAATGCGATTGATCTGCGTATTACCGCGGATCAGACGCATGCGGAATACGTAATTCCTATCCGGTCATGTGAGACCGGCCAAAGGTAGATCGCTACCTTTTTTTCACGTGATCGGGGACCACTCAACGAGGCCACCCGCTACTACTCCAGGCTCCAATGGATAGGGGTGATCGCGGGCCCGGGGACCGCTCACAGCGGTCCCCGGTAACACCTCCTGGTTCCCGGCTACCTTCAGGAGCCGGGAGCCAGGAGATTTTAAATTTGCCGGGGACACCCGGGCTTCTGCGCGTGCGCGTGACGTCATCGTCTGGCGCGCATGCGCAGAAGGCCGCCGGCGGGTCCGGGAGGACCAGATCTCCGGGGGACACCGCCAACAAGCCGTGTGAGTATTTTCAGCTGCCGTGATAGATCCGATCCATCATAGCAGCTGAATAACTACTTTTTTACACTGTTTTATTTACTTTTTTGCGATCGGCGCTATCCATTGCATAGCGCCGATCGCAATACCGGGGGGGACTGCCCGCATCCTGGGATGACAGCTCCATTCTGTCGGCTACCTGCGGGCACCGACAGCATGGAGCTGTCACGTCCTCAGGCCAGTGGGCATTAATCCAAAGAGGATGCATAAAATTACGTCCTCTAGGATTAAAGCCCACTTACTGAGGACGTAGTTTCCCGATGGGGCGGTCGTTAAGGGGTTAATTGATGATCTCCTTCAGCCTCTGGTGTAGAGAAAATCAGGTTATATTAAAGGAGTTGTCTCACGCCGAAACGTTTTTTTTTTTTATTCAATAGGCCCCCCGTTCGGCGCGAGACAAACCCAATGCATGTGTTAAAAAAAAAAACCGGGTAGTACTTACCCGAATCCCCGCGCTGCGGCGACTTCTTCCTTCTTCTTACTTACCTAAGTAAGATGGCCGCCGGGATCTTCACTGTGAGGTCCATTGCCGATTCCAGCCTCCTGATTGGCTGGAATCGGCACACGTGACGGGGCGGAGCTACGCGATGACGCGTAGAAGGGGGGCGGAGCCCGAACTCCGCTCGTGCCGAGACCCAAGAGAAGGGAGAAGACCGGACTGCGCAAGCGCGTCTAAAATCGCCAGAAGAGGCGATTTTAGACGGATCCATGGAGACGAGGACGCCAGCAACGGAACAGGTAAGTGAATAACTTCTGTATGGCTCATAATTAATGCACGATGTATATTACAAAGTGCATTAATATGGCCATACAGAAGTGCATAACCCCACATGCTTTCATGAGACAACCCCTTTAAAGATACTAAAGAGTTACCTAAAGCTGTAGATGACTTTTCATGGTCTTCTAATTATGCCTGATTATCATGCAGTGTTTTCTCTTTCTACACTTCCATTCCCCATTTTCATTTCAAAAAGTACAGCAATTATTCTGTTGTTCTGAAACAGTTTAGAGTTTTGGATTTCTTATTGAAAAATATTTTTTCCTCTTTAATCTGGTATCTTACCTTCAAATATCTGGTTGTCCAATGGGGGTGGAATTTTCCCCCTCTTTAGCCAACCTGTACATGGCTTGGTGGCAGCAGTGTTATCTATATGCAACCACCAACCTTTTGTAGCCACTTCATACAGTTGTATGGCCGTTATATAGATAATATCCTCCTTATTTGGAAGTCTGGTGAAAACAGGGCAACTACATTTTTAGCCTATTTAAATGCCAATGAAGATAATATATCTTTTACCAGCCAATTTCCTATTTCCTCTATTTTTTCCAGACAGTCTAAAGAGGGCTTCATCAGAGAAAATAACATTACCCCGGTCCTCTGCAGTCCATTCCATGTATCGTATTTTCTATGTTGAAGTCCCCTTCAGTCCTTTGGGACATTTTGGAAGAATGATTGTCTGGAGAAGAAAAGGTAACCACTGTAGTGGATATCCGCCATATCTATATTTCATGTGTGGTGGACAGTGGACCTGTTTTTATAAATGTAGGCATCCTGTATACCAGTGATAGTATTATTCCATTTTGTGTGCTCCATACAAATATGGACATGTTCTTTGTGTATCCAATATATTTGCTTCCTTATATGTAAAATGATGAAACTTTCCATTCTCTAAACTTACTATAGATGCAAGCAGAAGCTAGCAGTTAGCAAGAATGCTCTATTTCCAGATTCTTAGTAACGTTTGCAGGGGTACATCAGACATAAATAACCGCAGTCTGAAGCAGTACCGCTTTTAGCTACCGCAATAATAACCCAAGCAGTTTTACTGAAAACGTATGCAAATAACATGGGAAATTTATGCAATTAATATTTCAAGTTGTAACCTCCAATCATATCGGAGGAACCACATGTGGGTCCAAGACAACCCACTCATCTCGTCCTGCCCTCTCCGGACTGATACCATGTGACGGGCAATAACAGATGACCGAATGATGGAAGAATTTCAAGATGCTTATACAATAATTAAACAATACGTTGTATCTATGTAATCTTTGACCTGCCCAGATGGGCAGATATGTTAAACTCTTTAAAAGAGGCTGCGCGCCCACAAATAAAGAAGGAAGTTTTCATATGCTGAACTTGTGTCAGTGTGATTGCTTCAGGCTGTGCGCACAGTCTCATAACCAATTAATTAATCTGGAAGGGTGCAAACATTTCCCATTTGAGTAGGCCGTGGACCCACAAAGGAAATCCACAACACCGCTACCATGAGTCCTGTGTCATGCTAACAGTAAAGCATCTTAAGACCCTTCATGCATGTGCTTGCTTTTCATAATTTTGCCTAAGAACACTGCTATGAATAAAGAATGGTATCAAACTCAAAGAGCAACTTCTCTTGACGATCTCGGAACAATTATGTGATGAACAGTGCCCATAAGCTGATGCTTATGCCACATTCAATATACTGGATTACGCAAGCTCATAGTTAGATACTCGGAACATGTATCGGTGCTACCTCTTGTACTACAGAGAATCAGTCTGGTGTATCCTCTCATTTTGCTTAATATCATTTAGGTAATGTAAGTTCATTAAATGTTATGGGGAGAGAAACAGTTAGTAACTGGGAAACTCTTGCCCCATGTGGCATATTTGGTTATGAAATTATGCACTTGGGTCCCCTTGTGACTGAATTCTAAATATGATCTCATGTATTTCTATTAATGGTTGCTTTGGGCATTGTAATATGGGACATCTGCAGTGAATGTTTTTGTCCATTACGTGTTTCCTTATTCCACTGGTGTCTATAATATAGGTGCTCTGTTGCAATCAAGAGTGTGTTGCTCAAAACATGTTTGCTGTTGGTTATAGCAGGGTTGTGCATCTCTTGTTTTTTTAAATGATCTAATACATTCTGAATTTTTTTATACTGGAGTTGGAGATATTGTCTCTAGTTATGTTCCTAACTCAGCCTATTGGCCAGGAAACGGCTTCATTTCATGCTTCGGGTGGATACTCGATCAAGCCAGAGACTTATACACATTGGGTAGTGAGCTGATGCCTACTTTTTTTGCATTTTGCTCAGACTGAGCTTTTTCCGTCTATATTTAAAATGTTTTTTCTTCTATATTTAAAACATTTAATAAACAATATCACTTATTTTATTACACAACATAGAAGCCCGATGTTTTGTAAGAAAAATACAAGACAAGATATATGCAAGTTAGTGGAGGAACAGAACAATGATTTACAACTAAAATGGAACATGGCAAAAACTTGAAAATGTGCCTGGTCAGGTAGGGTGGTAAGGCTTCTGATCTGGAATGGATAGGAAGCTGGCATTGTGTTGAATAACAAATTTCCTTGCATTGCGTAGAGTCAAAACTGGGAGTGAAAACTAATTTTACCTCTCACATCTCATCCAACAAGACTCTAGTAAAGTATTATCTAGATGATGCTTTGTTGGGTAAACCCATAAAAATCCGAAAAGATCCCTCTTTGGTTGACATATTTCCTTTTTTGATGCTGTATTTTTCCCTATAGAGACTTAAGACAGATTTCCGTTTTAGTCTCTGTTGTGTTAAATGGCAAAAATATTGCTCTTTAGAAAATAATGAACTTTGCTAATAAGTGAATTGTTAGACCCTTAAAACAATTTACCCATAAGTAATTATTATAAAGGGACATTCACTTATTTCATTAGTTCTAGTGAACTACACACAGCACTGTATACCAAGTGTCACACAGGTCTTGTGGAGAATGACCTTACAGCAGCACTCAGCTCAATTTGTTGGCATTTGTTACCCCAAGGATTTTCACAAAGCAATCTGATAGTCTTTTTTCTTCTTCCTTACTGTAAGCTTTACCTGTACAAGTGAAAGTTTGGATTGGGTTCAGCTTTCCATTATAAAACACTATTTGCCATTACTTTTTTTGTTTACTTACGCAGAATTGCTTCTACAGGGACTGCACTTTGACCTCATCAGTTGTCACTCCTGAAAAAGTTGCAGGACTGTTCTTACCAGGAATAATTAATATGGGTGCAAAGAAAATGCACAATAGCCACAAATTCTTAAGCATTTTTTGGAGAAGGTGGTCTAGAAGTATATTATATACCACGGCCCTCATATATAAAAACAGGCTCTAACAAAGTATCATTGGTGTCTATAGCCATCATACAATCACTTCACTTCATCAGACCACTGAATTGACCATCTTTAATCCAACTTTTTTGCATGAGACTCATTTTACTTAAGTGATCCTGCTATGCACATTATTTAGACCTTTTATTTTCCCATTGTATATGTTTGGAAACACAGAATTAACGGGGAGTGTACAATTTTAATGCACTTCTCTCTTGTGGGCATCTTAATGGCTCCAAAGAATCTAAAACAAAATTTGAAGCAAGTTTACAAAAAGTCCTGATTAAAAATATCCAACCATTTGTGTCTACAACACTTACTCAGACCTATGTGTTTCCATGTTTAAAGGCTACAAACCATCCTGTGTATCCTCTAACTGACCCTGCAGTCATGTCTTGCCATCCATCTACCTTCTCTCCTAATGTGCGCATCTTAGCAAGAAGTGGAAGCAGATGGAAACAAGTAACACATGACTTCATATTCAGACTACACATAGGGTTTGTTTGTAGTCTGTAACCATAGAGACACATTAGACTTTATAACTTCCCTAGCTTTTCACTTTTTTGGATTTGTTTTTTTTGTGATTTTTGTTATTGAGTCTGCATAGGAAATGAATACACAAAAGGGTAGGATATGAGGCTATTTGTAATAAAAACAATGGCAGACATTCCCTTTAATGTGTTATGATTGTAGGTTGAAAGGTTTATTGTCATACATTCTGTTCTTAGATGACAGCCATAGAAAATGTTATGGTTTTATTTTAGTATATGCTTTGGCTTTGTCTCTCATTGATTTCCCATGGACTATAAATGATGTATTCACCTGTTTATACTTTCACTCCAAATACAAGCCCATCAAATGAAAAAATAAAAAAAATTCTGTAGAGATTTAGCTTTAATACTTACAGTTTTATACGGCAGGAAAGTAGCGGAAGAATATAGCAAATATTTGCACAAATCTGTCAAACAATATCATTTGATCTCACTATTATGGTTAACATCTTCATAAATAATTGGCATATGCCTTGGAAAGTGTCCATACATGATATTTGCTTTTCCATTTCACATTAGTTTCTGGGTGGCCTGAATACATATTAGTTAAATATTGGCTTACTGTCAGACAACATTTCATGATCTGTAAGCTATCTTTTCTCTTAACACTTTATATACTTTACATGACTTTAATATACTAAGTATGGGTTACCGAAGAGACCATATTTCTATTATTATATCGATCTTTTGTTCTATTTATTATGCAAAACTATACATAATATTGCTCAATTGTCTTCTAACATATAAGAGAAAAATTATATGCAAGAGCATTTCATACAGGATCAGCTATATTGATAGCTGTAAGTAATGTATATGTGAATGTGCTCACCTGGGAGTGTTGTGTATATAAAAAAGGGTTCAGTACCATGTTAGTCAGTAGAGCAACATGTGGTTGTTCTCAGTAATTACAAAATCATGTAATTGCTTGAGAAACCAAGTAATCTTGTAGATATGATATCTTTTGATGGCTAACAAAAATACATGATGTTAAAACGAGCATTTAGAATCTGCATCCTTCCTCAGGTATAATGGAACAAATCTAAAGATGTATTTACTATAACACATGATCACAAGGGAGGGCAGGAACATGCTGAACTTAATTTGCACTAGATAAATACCGGAGACAGAGCGTAAGAGGGCACAGACATGTTGGGATTAATAGCATTTAGATAAATACCAGGGAGGGATGAACATAACAGTAAATAATTAGTCCAGTGATAAGGAATGTGAAAGGAATGTGAAATCTCTCCTTCAGACCTGCAAACAAAAAAGATGGAACAATACCTCTGCAGCACCACCTATTGGATGGCAGCATTCCACCCTGGTATTTATCTGAATGCTATTAATCCTAACATGTCTGTGCCTTCTTATCCTCTGTCTCTGGCATTTACCTGGTTCAAATTAAGTTTACTATGGGGTGCCCTCCCATGTGATCATGTGTTATAGTAAATACATCTTTAGATTTGTTCCATTATGACAGAGGAAGGACCCTTAGAAGTCTGAAAGCTCGCTATAACATCTTGTATTTTTGTTGGCCATTAAAAGATATAATATCTACAATTTCTTGATTTCTCTTACTGAGAACAATCACATGTTGTGCATATATGGCATATCAACCATATGGCTTATTGTCAAGAGGGTCTGCATCTTTGGATTAGGTTTTGGTCCACTTCCGTGGCTCAAAGGGCGAAACTAGAAAAGAGTAGATTAAAGTAATGTGATTGCTTCTTTGCTTAGAGCTTCACGGTTTGTAGGGAAAGAATAGTCAATTAGTCATGAGTAATTTCAATCTCCATTTAAGGCTGTTCTAGTCTCTTCTTCAAGCTTACCTTCATGTGACTCATCAGGGTACTAAACTATATAACATATTATGAATAACCAATCCAAAGTTTCACATGCACCCTGTGGCAATGGTGCAAGGAGGTGAGCAGGGTAGCATAGGGTAATATTAGGGTTATTTCCTGCTTGGGGTTGTTCCTTGGTTGAGCACCTGAAGATGGATGAGAGATACCTTGAGCCTAAAATAGAAACTTTTCTGTTCTGCAGACTGCAGGATCGGGTGCCCTGAAATTAATTGCCATTACTTGTAAATCATGGTAAGGTCATTTTTTATTACTGACTATTTTACTAAATTACATTCCAGCAGCTAAGAGCTCTCCTAATGTAGCAAGGCATCTGTTGTGCATAATTATGCTTATGGCACTTTGTGCAGATATTGTATTACTATTTTTATGCTTGGATAGTAAAGGTTAAGTTTTATTACGTATTCTGCATCCTAGCCTGATGTATATTTAGTGCAGTAGCAGCTCTAGCGATAGATGTTGGTGCTCTTCACATTTGAGTCATTCCTGTATAAGAGGCCAGCAGAGCAGCAACAGGTGTTGTTTTAGCACACATCAAGATGAAGATTGAGATTATTCATGACTCCACCGGTGCTTCCTTTACGACTGCATCAAGAGCGGCAGTGGAAAGCAAAGGCGTATCCAAAGAAAAATCAGGTTTCAATGTAAGCGTATTGGCGGAAAGGCTATTTTAAGAAAGTGATTAAAATACAGATGCACTAATATGTCATCAGAATGTTTTTATGATGATGTTACAAACATGCAAACCCAAAAAGAGGGCAATCAGTTGAGCAAGGTGTGCAATTTTCTTTCAGCTACAATGTGGGTGTCTAATGTAGTGCTTTTGGGTAAACAATGTTTTTAGTTTTACCCTTAGGTGGATATATGAAAAGATGTTTATTGTTAGCCACCCTAGCTTTCGTTTTACCTCAGCACTATAAGAAATAGCAACCAATCGCAGCGCAGCTTTCATGTTACCTCAGCACTATAAGAAATAGCAACCAATCACAGCACAGCTTTTATGTTACCTCAGCACTATAAGAAATAGCAACCAATCGCAGCGCAGCTTTCATGTTACCTCAGCACTATAAGAAATAGCAACCAATCACAGCGCAGTTTTCATTTTACCACAGCAGTATAAGAAATAGCAACCAATTACAGCGCAGCTTACATTTTACCTCAGCAGTATAAGAAATAGCAACCAATTACAGCGCAGCTTACATTTTACCTCAGCAGTATAAGAAATAGCAACCAATCACAGCGCAGCTTTCATTTTACCTCAGCAGTATAAGAAATAGCAACCAATCACAGCACAGCTTACATTTTACCTCAGCAGTATAAGAAATAGCAACCAATTACAACGCAGCTTTCATTTTACCTCAGCACTATAAGAAATAGCAACCAATCACAGCGCAGCTTTCATTTTACCTCAGCACTATAAGAAATAGCAACCAATCACAGCGCAGCTTTCATTTTACCTCAGCACTATAAGAAATAGCAACCAATCACAGCGCAGATTTCATTTTACCTCAGCAGTATAAGAAATGAAAGCTGAGCCGTGATTGGTTGCTGTTGGCAACAAAAATTACAGGGAAAGTCTGTGAGTTTTTGATTTTCAATCATGCCAGTATTCGTCACCTGGTGGTGAAGAACGCTCATGCTAAATTTTACTCAAATTGGACCAGAACTGTGGATTTGTATACGACACAAACAAATAAACAGATTTTGCATTTTATATATAAGGTTGGGCAAATATGGATCCGTGTTTGCCCAGTAAAAAAATAAAACCAATGACAATAAATACAGTGACAGATGGTAGCAAAAAGAGGTCAAAAACAATGACAATGCTGATGACATACAGTTGTCATATCACCTATACATATTAATACTACAGATGCATATTATGAGCCTAAACCTAAGAAAATAGTGATATTTTTTCTGCAATAGACCCATGTTGAAGTCTGATTATTTTGGATACATATGATACAGAGGACGCATGCACTCGGCCGGGTCAGATTCTGGCTGGGAGATGTAACAGCGAAATCCAACCCTGTGTCGGCCAGTGACCCCTGCGTACCTGTCTCGGATGCAGTGTGGATGTGCGGGCTGGCACGCCGCCGCACATGCGCAGTGCAGAGAATGACACGCCGTCACCCTCACCTATTAAACTCTGTTGGCATATGCCATTGATAACAACCCTGTTTATACGGTTTCTTAGCTATAGCAGTCTCATACATAGTAGACAATGTTGGCTTGTATTAGTGACAGTCGTAGCTGATTAGTACTAATAAAAATGATGTATACAAGCAGTAATAATGTGATATTTGTGCATTTTTACGTTTTCGCTAATAAAAATGCCTAAAAACAAAAGTAAAAGTACATTTAATGTTGTAATCCGTTCTGCTGCTTTTGTCCTTCTACTGTCTGGTTGCCAACTGTTAAAAGCATCCAATCTGCAGAACACATGGATGGATGAATTTCAGCTGATATGATTACATTAGTGTAAGTATCATGATAGTAACAGCAGAACAGTCAATAATCTCGCTTTCCATAAAAGATGTCTGCAAAAGATTGTAAGTCATTAAAAAAGGAAAATTAATTAGATTAACACAGATGGAAGTGATTTTACGTTACCAGTTGTGCTGTAGGGGGCAGTGTTGGTATGCAAAGGGAAGAATTTTACATTCCGAAATGATCACCAATTGACTATAATATATATGCGTGAAAGTCAAACTAAGTGGAATTCATGGAAGTTTTGTATTTAAGCAGAAGCATGCTAGACAGGTACTATAGCAGAAAAGTACATTTTTTAATACAATATATCATAGAAAGTACCCAACTATAGATGGTTTGTGTAACATAATGTATATAAGCTTAGATGCAGTTTAGCTCGTAAGTGGAGAGTTATATAGAGTATATTCATTCTCATTCATCTAGTATGTTACAAAACTATAGAATGTCATATCTTCAATAAGAACAGCATAAGAAAAAGGTATACACATTTTCTATATGTCGTCTGAATAGGAAAATTCCTGAATTGGACATTTTTTTTAATAAAATGTATTTAATATTAATATTAAAGATTAACTATTTCACTGATTTTACAGAAAATCTTTAATTTACTGTATAATATATTATATAAGATCAATAAAACTCATCGTCCAAATACTGTATATACTCTCAAAGAACGAAAAGGACCAATAAAGAAACTAAACAAGGGAGAAAGGGAATTCTCATCCTAATGTAGTATTATGGGAAATCCCGTCTAAAGCAGGGCGATCGCCCTGATGAGGGCAGCCCCACATTCAGAACGTGGGAGCTGCCTAAACTGTCCCTAGATAGATAAGGAAATAATCATGGACAGGGACTTAACTGAGGAAGGAAGAAAGACACCAGGGAGAAGAACTGGACCAGAATTTCACCAACAGAGGAATAACCAGTGCCCTCTGAGAGGAAGGGCCGGAATTTATATACTACAATAAATGCTGATTGGCCAGCTGGGTAAACTGTAGACCAATCAAATGACACAGCAGATGACAGATGTGAACACCTTGACACTGAGTGCCAAATGACAGGTTGCATGAGCAAACAGCGTGGTCACATGGGTTGGGCTAATGTTGTAATGACAGCCCGAACTCGCTTCTGTGTTATGGTCGTTGCACTGTGACAGTACTGCAGCATGTGCACCATGACATTGTTCACTTGCTTTGATTTTCAACAGCACAATGATGAAGGTTTTACCCTATTTACATAGAAAGTTTATATATTTAAAGTATGTCAGGGCCATCCTGTGGTAAAGCCTGTTTGGCTATACTTAAAGCTAGCGCTAACAGATACTTATGCATATTACTACAGTCTTAGGGCGCCCACCCACTGGCGTTTTTTTACCTGCGTTTTGCGTTTTGCGTTTTTCCTGCACAGGCATAGAGATAACATGTGTTCCTGTCCACTGGCGTTTTTTTTGCGTTGCGTTTGCGTTTTTAACATAGGAACTGTCAGTTGCATATGTGTCCTTATTTTTCTCATGAATGTCAATGGAAATTAACGGAAAAGCTGCGAAAACGCCGCGAAAAACGCCGCGAAAAACACGCGGAAAAATCGCGGAAAACGCGCCGAAAACACTGCGTTTTTTCCCGCGGAAAACGCAAACGCCAGTGGGTGGGCGCCCTAAGACAAACTTTTTGAATTTGAACATTGATGGCTTGTCCTTGTGAGAAGTCATCAATGTCTCCCTCACCTAAAGTAATAGGGACCCTTCCATACCCAACAAAGTGATAGTGCCCCCTTCTGTGGCTCCAGTCAGGTATAGTGACCCCCACTGTGGCTCCACTTAGGTATATTGTCTCCTTCTGTAGTTCCACTTAAAATGCAGGAATTTAAGCTTTCTGTCTTTGCACATGCCCACCGGCTGCACATCCATAATATTTTTAAGTGTTGACTGGCAGAATCTCATAGTATTCATCTGCTACAGAACCTCACAATATACACCTCTGCTGCTGCAGAACATCATAATATACATGTCCCTTGCCAGTCATTGATGTAGTCCAGCCAGACTGCTCAATTCCCCCTTTTTCTCCTCCTGCTGTGAGGTTAGAGGAGATAGTGCTAAGGATACATGTACTGATGTCAGTGATTATCTGTCACCCACAATGCTGTAGAAAGTCTGGGTGCTATACAGTGAACAATGTCTGGATTAGGAACACCTTCTTAATAACGAATTGGTCCATCTCTTTGTCGATTGCGGCTTTCAGACTTCAGGGAACAGATTCCACAAGATAACAAACATCCTCCGTACTCAACTCGATCCATGTTCACTGCAACATCTCCGTTAATCAATGGACATTTTACGGAGACGTGGGAACTAGAGATGAGCGAATGTACTCGGTAAGGGCGATTTCGCAATCGAGCACCGTGATTTTCGAGTACTTCACTACTCGGGTGAAAAGTACTCGGGTGCGCTGTGGGTGAGCGGGGGGTTGCAGCGGAGAGTGGGGGGAGAGGGAGAGGGAGAGAGAGAGGGCTCCCCCCTGCTCCCCGCTGCTACCCCCCACTCCCCTCTGCAACCCCCCGCCCCACAGCGCACCCGAGTACTTTTCACCCGAGTAGTGAAGTACTCGAAAATCGCGGTGCTCGATTGCGAAATCGCCCTTACCGAGTACGTTCGCTCATCTCTAGTGGGAACGGATCTCACAGCCCTTTCCAGCACATCCCAAACTTGTTATAAGGGGTTATAATCCTGTGACTACAAAGAAGAAAAGCCGACCCCTAAAAAAAACTTACTTTATTACTAAAAATTCATAAAATTATAAATGGTAGGTACCATGTAACACCATGTCCACGCTTTCTTGATCACAGCATTAGCTGTAATCGAAACACGTCTGAGCGTGGACATGGTGTCACACGGTACCTACCATTAATAATTTTATGCATGTTTTGTAATTAAAGAAGAATACAAGAAGTGTTTTTAAGGAGCCGGTTTTCTCCTTTGTTGTTGCTATTTAAGCCGTTTGACTCCCGGTCAGTCTGAGCACCTGACAACCTTCAAGCCAACCAGAGGTAAATACTACCTACTAACCAGATGAAGATAACGTTGGGTTATGTGTTTTGGAATCTATAATCCTGTGAGTTTGGTGGCCAGACCAGTATGGATAATTCATTATTGTGTTACTCCGACCACTCCCTAGTGATCTGAGCTCAATGATAGGGAGCGTTGTCCTTTGTGAAAGATGGCACCGTGGTCAAGGAAGATATGGGTGCAAATGGTCAGCTAACAAGTTCCTAAAGTGTTTACTATTCAAGGACTGTGATACGATGACTAATGGTTCTAAGTCATGCCAGGAAAATTCTCTCTAGAACGTGACAGCGCCACCAGTCTGTTGAACCCCAGTGGTGCACACATAGGATACAGCTTCATACTGTTTACGCTAGATACAGACTTGGCCATAAGTATAGTTCAGCAGGAAATAGGATTTATCACCCAAAATGACCTTCTGCATTTGTCCAAAGTTCATTGACATATTTCCTGTTGGTGATGATGCAGGGTCTTTAGGAACACCCTTTTTGGCCTTCAGCTACTGAACCCTAGTTGACGCAAGGTGCACTGCAAGGTCAACAAGGAAATTTGTCTAACTTTCTTGCTATTATACTGCTGGGCCAGTTGGTCCACTATGGCACATTGTTGCTAAGATATCAGACGTGCCCCCTGACACTTGCCTCTAGAATCAACCACATGTGACCTGTCGCTGTGTGATCTTCTGTTGAATGTTTGACCATAGTTCAAACAGTCTTGGTACACTCTTGATACTGTGGCTCATAAATGGACAACAAGTGCAACTGTTTCAAAAATACTTATACCACACTTCCGGGCACCAACAATCTGCTCAAGGTCAAAGTCACTCAAGTCCCCACATTTACCCATGACTGCCAAAAGTTGCCTTCTGCTGCTAGGAGGAGAGGTCAGCGCATTATTTCAGAGAAGATCATGATGCAGCCATCACATTGTACCACATTACTTATCACAAGATATCACACGCCAGTTCTTCCTAATGCAGTGATTATTCGTAAATAAGCAAAGCAAAAATGTTTTTCATATAGAAATAGAACAAAATGCACATGGTAAATCAAGTATCTATTGGAAATGTTAGTGCACAATGGACCTGAAGAGCTATTGAAATACATTGCTCTAGAATAATGCAAATAAGCATATAAAGCCGTTTTCAGTCATTTGAAAATGATTACAGATGGTAAAATCAGAAAAATTGGAGACTTGATGGAGAAGAGGATTTCTAAAGACTCACCAATTTCAATCTTTAACATTACCTAGTGATGATTTAATGGTAAAGACTAGAGATGAGCGAGCACCAAAATGCTCGGGTGCTCGTTACTCGAGTCGAACTTTCAGTGATGCTCGAGAGTTCGTTTCGAGTAACGAACCCCATTGAAGTCAAAGGGCGACTCGAGCATTTTTGTATATGACTGGTGCTCCGCTAAGGTTTTCATTCAGGAGCAACATGCCGGGCTGCATTTCGGGCTCCGAGGTCTCACTATTAAGCCACAATAGTGGCAAGAGTGAGACCCCCCCCCCCCCCCCTGCACAGTCAGCATAAAGATTGTTCTCCTGTGCAACAGCTGTAACAGCTGTGGCAGAGAAGAATGATGTTAGCCCATTGAATTCAATGGAGCCGGCAATACAGAAGCAATGAGAAATCCAATCCTGTGCCACCTCCATCAGGAGTTGCACACGTGGGCATAGCAGTGGGGAATCCATGTGCCCATCACAGCTGAGTTAACGTCAGGTTTAATGCAGGTGGGCTTCGGCCCACACTGCATGCCCCAGTCAGACTGGGGTTCTTTAGAAGTGGACACATGCAGTTACAAGTCCGTGTGTACCGACAGCATGGGTGGCTCCCTGGAACCCATCGGCGGTACATAAATGTATCCCATTGCAGTGCCCTGCTCAGCAGAGCTAACGTCACATACATTACAGGTGTGCTTCGGCCCACAGTGCATGCCCCAGTCAGAGTGGTAATATGTACCTTAACAGTAACTGCGTTGGTGGGAATGTGGTGGCAACTGCGGACCTAGTAGCGCGGTTTTATTTAGTTGGTTTTCGGAATGTGGCTTTCGGAATGAGGATTAAGTGGGCCGAGGCGGGGGGATGGTGGGGGGGGCTCTCTTGTGGTGTCGGTAAAGGTGAAATTCTTGGACTGCCACCAGACGGATCAATGCAAAGGTATTTGCCAAGAATGTTTTCATAGTTGGAGGAGGAGGGGGATGTTTTTGAGGCACTACGTGTCCTCTCCACGTGTCCGTGGTTATATGCACCTTAACAGTAACCGCGTTGGTGGGAAATGGCCTCGCCACCATCATGTCTTTGGGAAGCCTCCGTTTCCACACACCAGTGACATAGCATTAGCAGCGGTATAGGTAGAGCCCAGAATTAGTAATATTTTAGCGGTAGCATTAGGGACAGGCCACAGTAACATATCACTAGCAGCATTATAGGGGGAGCACAGTATTAGTTCCATTTCAGTAGTAGTAGCAGTCCAGACAGGCCCCAGTAACAATTCCGAAGCAGCAGTATAGGGGGAGCACAGTAATAGTTCCATTTCAGTAGTGGTAGCAGTCAAGACAGGCCACAGTAACATTCCCGTTGCAGCAGTTTAGGGAGATAACATTATTTTTCACATTTCAGCAGTTGCAGTATAGACAAGGCGCAGTTACATTTATGTTTATATAGCAAAAGTGTAGGCCAACCCCACACACCTTGCTGTACCATGAGTACAGGCGAAGCCCATAAAAATTACTAGGATTACACTGTAGGCGAGGGCCCCCAAAAATTGGTGTACCAACAGTACTAATGTACCTCAGAAAAATTGCCCATGCCCAACCAAGAGGGCAGGTGAAACCCATTAATCGCTTTGGTTAATGTGGCTTAATTTGTAACTAGGCCTGGAGGCAGCCCAGTTAAAATAAAAATTGGTTCAGGTGCAAGTTTCAATGCTTTAATGAGAATTGAAACGTATAAACATTGTTTACAAAAGTAATATGACTGAGCCTTGTGGGCCTAAGAAAAATTGCCCGTTCGGCGTGATTACGTGAGGTTTCAGGAGGAGGAGCAGGAGGAGGAGGATGAATATAATACACAGATTGATGAAGCTAAAAGGTCCCCGTTTTTAATGGTGATAGAGAGCGATGCTTCCATCCGCGGGTGCAGCCTACGTATTGTCTAGGTACCGCTGCTGTCCGCTGGTGGAGAAGAGAAGGCTGGGGAAATCCAGGCTTTGTTCATCTTTATGAGTGTAAGCATGTCGGCACTGTCAGTTGACAGGTGGGTACGCTTATCCGTGATGATTCGCCCAGCCGCACTAAACACCCTCTCTGACAAGACGCTAGCCGCAGGACAAGCAAGCACCTCCAGGGTATACAGCGCGAGTTCAGGCCACGTGTCCAGAGGCATCACGGAGGACGGTAATGCGATCGGCTACGTACTCCCTCACCATCCTTTTACAGTGCTCCCGCCTACTCAGCCTTGACTGGGGAGCGGTGACACAGTCTTGCTGGGGAGCCATAAAGCTGGCAAAGGCCTTGGAGTGTGTTCCCCTGCCTGTGCTGTACATGCTGCCTGATCTTCGTGCCTCCCCTGCTACCTGGCCCTTGGAACTGCGCCTTCTGCCACTAGCGCTGTCGGATGGGAATTTTACCATCAGTTTGTCCGCCAGGGTCCTGTGGTATAGCATCACTCTCGAACCCCTTTCCTCTTCGGGTATGAGAGTGGAAAGGTCCTCCTTATACCGTGGGTCGAGCAGTGTGTATACCCAGTAATCCGTAGTGGCCAGAATGTGTGTAACGCGAGGGTCACGAGACAGGCATCCTAACACGAAGTCCGCCATGTGTGCCAGGGTACCTGTACGCAAAACATGGCTGTCCTCACTAGGAAGATCACTTTCAGGATCCTCCTCCTCCTCCTCCTCAGGCCATACACGCTGAAAGGATGACAGGCAAGCAGCATGGGTACCCTCAGCAGTGGGCCAAGCTGTCTCTTCCCCCTCCTCCTCATGCTCCTCCTCCTCCTCCTCCTCCTCCTCCTCTTCAACGCGCCGAGATATAGACATGAGGGTGTTCTGACTATCCAGCGACATACTGTCTTCCCCCGCCTCCGTTTCCGACCGCAAAGCATCTGCCTTTATGCTTTGCAGGGAACTTCTCAAGAGGCATAGCAAAGGAATGGTGACGCTAATGATTGCAGCATCGCCGCTCACCATCTGGGTAGACTCCTCAAAGTTTCCAAGGACCTGGCAGATGTCTGCCAACCAGGCCCACTCTTCTGTAAAGAATTGCGGAGGCTGACTCCCACTACGCCGCCCATGTTGGAGTTGGTATTCCACTATAGCTCTACGCTGCTCATAGAGCCTGGCCAACATGTGGAGCGTAGAGTTCCACCGTGTGGGCACGTCGCACAGCAGTCAGTGCACTGGCAGATTAAACCGATGTTGCAGGGTCCGCAGGGTGGCAGCATCCATCTTGGACTTGCGGAAATGTGCACTGAGCCGGCGCACCTTTCTGAGCAGGTCTGACAAGCGTGGGTAGCTTTTCAGAAAGCGCTGAACCACCAAATTAAAGACATGGGCCAGGCATGGCATGTGCGTGAGGCTGCCGAGCTGCAGAGCCGCCACCAGGTTACGTCCGTTGTCACACATGACCATGCCCGGTTGGAGGCTGAGAGGCAAAAGTCAGCGGTCGGTCTGCTCTGTCAGACCCTGCAGCAGTTCGTGGGCCGTGTGCCTCTTCTCTCCTAAGCTGAGTGGTTTCAGCACGGCCTGCTGGCGCTTGCCCACCGCTGTGCTGCCACCGACTGGTGGCGACGTGCTGCTGCTGACACATCTTGATTGCAAGACAGAGGTTGCGTAGGAGGAGGAGGAGGGTGGTTTAGTGGAGGAAGCATACACCGCCGCAGATACCAGCACCGAGCTGGGGCACGCAATTCTGGAGGTGGGTAGGACGTGAGCGGTCCCAGGCTCTGACTCGGTTCCAGCCTCCACTAAATTCACCCAATGTGCCGTCAGGGAGATATGGTGGCCCTGCCCGCCTGTGCTTGTCCACGTGTCCGTTGTTAAGTGGACCTTGGCAGTAACCACGTTGGTGAGGGCGCGTACAATGTTGCGGGAGACGTGGTCGTGCAGGGCTGGGACGGCACATCGGGAAAAGTAGTGGCGACTGGGAACCGAGTAGCGCGGGGCCGCCGTCGCCATCATGTTTTTGAAAGCCTCCGTTTCCACAAGCCTATATGGCTATTTGCACGTTTAACACTTGAGCGTGCGGGTGCGTGGCGGCATACTTGCGCTTGCACTCAAACAGTTGCGCTAGCGAAGGCTGGACGCTGCGCTGAGAGACATTGCTGGATGGGGCCGAGCACAGCGGAGGTGAGGGTGTGAGTGCAGACCGGGAGACGGTCGTGCCTGTGTCCTGAGAGGGGGGTTGGATCTCAGTGGCAGGTTGGGGCACAGGGGGAGAGGCAGTGGTGCAAACCGGAGGCGGTGAACGGCCTTCGTCCCACCTTGTGGGGTGCTTGGCCATCATATGCCTGCGCATGCTGGTGGTGGTGAGGCTGGTGGTGGTGGCTCCCCGGCTGATCTTGGCGCGACAAACCTTGCACACCACAGTTCATCGGTCGTCTGCACTCTCAGTGAAAAACTGCCACACCTTTGAGCACCTCGGCCTCTGCAGGGTGGCATGGCGCGAGGGGGCGCTTTGGGAAACAGTTGGTTGATTATTCGGTCTGGCCCTGCCTCTACCCCTGGCCACCACACTGCCTCTTCCAAGCTGCCCTGCTGCTGCGCTTGCCTCCCCCTCTGAAGACCTGTCCTCAGTAGGCTTAGCAATCCAGGTGGGGTCTGTCACCTCATCGTCCAGCTGCTCTTCCTCTGAATCCTCTGTGCGCTCCTCCCTCGGACTTACTGCAATTACTACTACCTGAGTGATAGACAACTGTGTCTCATCGTCATCGTCCTCCTCACCCACTGAAAGCTCTTGAGACAGTTGCCGGAAGTCCCCAGCCTCATCCCCCGGACCCCGGGAACTTTCCAAAGGTTGGGCATCGGTCACGACAAACTCCTCAGGTGGGAGAGGAACCATTGCTGCCCATTCTGGGCAGGGGCCCGAGAACAGTTCCTGGGAGTCTGCCTGCTCCTCAGAATGTGTCATTGTAATGGAGTGAGGAGGCTGGGAGGAAGGAGGAGCAGCAGCCAGAGGATTCAGAGTTGCAGCAGTGGACGGCGTAGAAGTCTGGGTGGTCGATAGATTGCTGGATGCACTTTCTGCCATCCATGACAGGACCTGCTCACACTGCTCATTTTCTAATAAAGGTCTACCGCGTGGACCCATTAATTGTGAGATGAATCTGGGAACCCCTGAAACTTGCCTCTCTCCTAATCCCGCAGCAGTCGGCTGCAATACACCTGGATCAGGAGCTCGGCCTGTGCCCACACCCTGACTTGGGCCTCCGCGTCCTCGCCCGCGTCCACGTCCTCTAGGCCTACCCCTACCCCTCAGCATAGTGTATTATGAGTAGAGCAGAAACAGAACGCTGTAATTAAATGTGCCGCTTATTGGCCTGTGGTTGGAGGCTGACTTCGCTTACGGAACGCACAGCAGAGCCAGGAAACAATTTTGCGCACGCCTGTAGTGAGACGTAGGTGCGTAGGACTGAGCTAGTAGAATTCACAGCGCAGAGGCAGTCAAGTCGCCAAAGGGCAGTGGTACGCCTTAAGTATTTGGCTTCCCTTTTTTTAAATGGTGAGCTGAAACAGCAGACAGATTAATGTATGCAGCGTATATTATGTTTACTGTTTCCCTCTGGCGCTATGACGGCGGTGATGTAACGCACAGCAGAGCCAGGAAACAATTTTGCGCACGCCTGCAGTGAGACCTAGGTGCGTAGGACTCAGCTAGTGGAATTCACAGCGCAGAAGCAGTCAAGTCGCCAAAGGGCAGTGGTACGCCTTAAGTATTTGGCTTCCCTTTTTTTAAATGGTGAGCTGAAACAGCAGACAGATACTGTATGCAGCGTATATTATGTTTACTGTTTCCCTCTGGCGCTATGACGGCGGTGATGTAACGGAGACAGCAGAGCCAGGAAACAATTTTGCGCAAGCCTGCTGTAACGCTTAGCTACGTATTAATTAGGACTACTACCCCCAGCAGACACGCAGTACACTGAAGACGGTCGGTCACAGGCAGCCCAAATATAGTATTTTTCCCCAATTTTTTTGAAAAAGCCCACTGCCTATATAGACAGTATATCTCTTTCACCTTTCCCTCTTCCCCTGCCTCACCAGTACTGCCCCTATACTCTGTACAATGACTGCAGACTGAGGACGCAATGCTCTGCACGCCCGATATACCCCCCAAAAAAATTGTGCAATACTGCTAAAAGCAGCCTCAACAGTACTGCACACGGTCAGATGTGGCCCTAAGAAGGACCGTTGGGGTTCTTCAAGCCTAAAATAACACCTAACGCTCTCCCTATAGCAGCAGCAGCATCAGCAGCACTTTCCCTGATCTCTGTCAGCATGCATCTGTGGCGAGCCGCGGGCGGGGCAGATTTTAATACTGGGGTGTCACCTGATCTCCCCAGCCACTCACTGCAGGGGGGTGGTATAGGGCTGGAAGATCACAGGAGGAAGTTGTAATGCCTTCCATGTCTTTCTATTGGCCAGAAAAGCGCACTAATGTCTCAGAGATGAAAGTGTAAGTAAATCGAACATCGCGTGGTGCTCGTCTCGAGTAACGAGCATCTCGAACACCCTAATACTCAAACGAGTATCAAGCTCGCACGAGTACGCTCGCTCATCTCTAGGGCTGATCCCTCTGCACTGTGACAGCCCTTCAGATATTTGTAGACAGCTATTAAGTCTCCTCTCAACCTTCTTATTTGCAAGCTAAAGATTCCCAGATCCTTTAACCATTCCTCATAGGACATGATCTGCAGACTGCTCACCATCTTGCTAACTCTTCTCTGAATTTGCCCTAGTTTGTCTATTTTTTTTTTAAAGTGGGGTGCCCAGAACTGGACATAGTATTCCAGATGAGGTCTGACTAAGGAAGAGTAGAGGGGGATAATGACCTCACGTGATCTAGACTCTATGCTTCTCTTAATACATCCCAGAATTGTGTTTGCCCTTTTGGCTGCTCCATCACTCACTTGACTCATGTTCTGTCTATGATCTAGAAGTATACCCAAGTCTTTTTCACATCTGCTGCTTAGCCCAATTCCTCCTATTGTGTATTTGCTTTTGTTCATTTTTCTTGTCCAGATGTAGGACTTTGCATTTCTCCTTGTTAAATACCATTCTGTTAGTCGCCACCCACTGTTCAAGCTTTTCTAGATCTTTTAAAATACTCTCCCTCTCTTCCTTAGTTTTAGCTATCCCTCCTAGCTTTGTGTTGTCGGAAAATTTAATCAATTTCCCATTAATTGCCTCCTCCAGATTATTTATAAAAATGTTGAACCTAGGACCTAGGACAAATCCTTGTGGTACCGCACTTGATACATTCTTCCACTTGGATGTGCAGCCATTTATGACCACTATTTAAGTATGATCACTCAGCCAGTTGTGAATCCACCTAACGGTTGCCTTGTCAATCCCATATTTGGTCATTTTTTCAATAAGTATGGTATGAGATACTTTGTCAAATGCTTTTCTAAAGTCAAGATTTACTATATCCCCCGCATTTTACTGATCAACTCAGTCGGTGATTCTGTCATAGAAGGAAATTAGATTAGTCTGGCATGACTTGTTTGTTACAAACCCATGTTGGCTTGGTTAATTACTTCATTTTTATCCAATTACTTGCATACATGCTGTTTAATGATTTGTTCAAAGATCTTTCCCGATATAGAAGTCAGGCTCACAGGCCTGTAGTTTCCTGGTCGTTAATGACCTGTCACATTTACTGGTGACTAGTCGTTTAATAACTAAATCTGTCCCTACTGTGATTAGTGTCTTATCATAAGGATCAAATCTTTGAATTGTACCCTTCTTGTCCATTCTTGCTTAAGCCTTTCCATCCTGCAATAACCATTCTAATATTGAGGGAAACAAATAGTTGTATGTTTGTGTGTCAGTTTTAGCCCTGTATGTTTTAATGACTATCTAATAAAAGTGGATTATAGGGTCTATACTGTGAAGGTTGTGGTAAGGGTGCTTCTGTCTTGACGATTGGCACTGTTTAATGACAGTCCATGGTGGACATGTTGTTAACAAGGTGTCATTATCTTGTTTATTTTCATTCATAAGTTTTCTTAAATATTTATTTTCTCGGTCTCAACTTTACATACCATTTAGATCTGTCAATTACTGTATATTAGTAATGGAATGCAGTTTTATAACAGAGCAAAGTTTGTTTCACAGACTTCAAGGAAGCTTTTTTGAAATAACCACTAAGTCTCAGAAAAATGTACAATCCTGTCATTGACCTTAGAGAAATGGACAACTATAATTTTCGAACAAACAGATGAATATCTTATTTTTTTCTCAAGTGACCTTGGGGGCATTGTGGTTAGAGAAAATCCAGCTCACTCGTTGAAGTTTTATATTTGATAGCTTGACTATTTGGGAGTTTCTTGTTTCTTATTTGCCAAAGAAAAATTTCATTTGTATTAAACTTATGACCTGGTGACTCCTTATAAATCTTTGGATGAAGCTGGTGAACTTTGAAAGGTGACAGCAAAACATTGGGAAGTGTTGTTACAAGCATGTGATTATTTGTCTAAAAGGAGAAAGACACACTGTCACAGAACACAATGATATGGACAGAAACTTTAAAAGAAAGTGCAGAAAAGTATAAACATTGTAAGACTAAACTACCGCATATACTCGAGTATAAGCCGAGTTTTTCAGCACATTTTTTTGTGCCTAAAAAAGCCCCCCTCGGCTTATACTCAAGTCAGAGAAGGTTTAAAAAAAACCTCCATACTCACCTCCCAGTCGGCGTCTGTGTCCCTGGCGGCGGTTCGGCAAGCTGCTTGATTTCTCCGCGCTGTCATCCTCCGCCATCCTCTAATACTCAAGTATATACGGTAATTGCCAAAGGAATTTCTATAACCAACTTAACTGCATAAAACATCTAGCTGCAGAATCTATATTTTATATGTTGAGATTGGGGTACACTTTAGATAGTGGCAAACTTTCTATTTGTCTTTTCTGAAAGGAGTTTTCCAGACAAAATACTATTGATCATCAATAGTTGGTCAGACGGGGTCTGTTACTCGGTATTCCCACCAATCAGTGGATTGGGTGTCCGCTCTCAGCACTGCAATGCACAGGGGTACAGAGCAGAAGCTGCTGCTTCGACCCTGGTGTAGTGGTCGATGCTTCTAACTGCTGGTGTAGAGCCTATTGATTTCAATTGATGTGCAGCATCACACAATTTCTATACAAATATCGCTATACAATGCCAAGGGAAACTGAATATAAAATTGGGATAATGCCATGTGGTTATTACCTCTATGGTCCCATAAATTGTTCCTTTGTTTCCCCAAGGTGCTATGATGATGATTTATCCATTCATTCGTTGCCGACTTTGGGTCACCTTGTGGATCAGCATACGCCATGCTTCCCTGTCTTTGGCCACTTTCTTCAGAGTTTCCACAGTCATGCTCATGTCAACCTTGATTGTGTCTAGCCAGCGTGTTCTTTGGCATCCTCTTCTTCTGGACCCACTGACTGTGCCGAGCATTAATGTTGTTTCCAGAAAACTGGCTCGTGTGACATTGGGGTGGCCCAGCGGTCCTACAGAACATTCACATACACACTGTCCTGTCTCACCTGCGTATGTGCTGTCCATGGGCATAGAAGGTACCGTCTGTCAAAGAGACCCTGTTTCTCCCCTTCTCTCCTTAGCCTTATGTCAGCTGCAGCCCTATTGGCTGAAAGTCAGGTTTAATTTCACTGGTGCAGAGTTCCAAGGGCAGGAAACAAACACACCCGTCCCTATGCAAGAGTGGGAGGAGTCCAGAAAGTGCGGGAGATGGAACAGAGAAGATAAAGGAGGAGTCAGTGAGCAGTTAGGCAGACTGAGCCAGACGTCAGAGAGGAGAAGCTGCAGTCAGCTGTGTCAGAAGGGAGGGAGCATTGAAGTCTGCCCTGAGCAAATCTAACACTGTTGTACTTTCATCTGTTCAATTGTCAGCCTGGTACACAGCCCTGTGTACCATTTACAAAGTCTTGTACCTGTATACTTGCTCATCGGAAAACTAAGTAAATCTGCACACTCCCAAATTTCTAAGCATTGCTGGATTCGGCTCAGTTATTTTACCGCCGTGATATTCATTAGGGTCCAATTCGAGTGTTGGCATCACGTGACAAGGAAAGGCCTTCCTGCCGCCCAGGATATGGCCCGTTCCACGGACCATTGCAACATGACCAAAGTATGAAAGCTGTTGATTGGTGATTTTGCTTCCTATTGATACGTTTAGTCTGACACGGTCTAGGATCGCCTTATTTGTGACCCTCTCTGTCCATGGTATGCGCAGCATACCAGCCAGCTTCACAGCTCAAAGGCCTCCATCCTTCTGTCTACTTTCTTGAGTGTTCAGCTTCCGCATGCATATGAGGTTATTGGAAAAATGATTGCATTGATTATTCGGATCTTTGTTGTCATGCTGATGTCTTTGCTCTTCCATATCTTCACCATTCCTTGCATTGCACTATGGCCAAGGCTGATTCTTCGTTTGATTTCAGACCCCGATTCGCCACTGCGGTCGATTTTTGGATCCAAGAAAGGGGAAATCTTGGACTGATTTAGTTTCTTCATTGTTGATTGTCATGCATGGTACAACATTGCTTGCTGTTGTCAGCAGCTTTGTTTTCTTCATATTGAGATACAGTCCCATGTATTCACTTTCTTCTTTGATTCTTCGAATTAGGTATTCAAGGTCCTTTTCATTTTCTGCAAGTAGAGTTGTGTCGTCAGCATATCGGAGATTGTTTATGTTTCTTCCACCAATCTTCACTCCAATTGGAGACTCATTCAGATTGCATCACCTTATGAATATTTCGGCATACAAGTTGAACAGGGATGGGGATAGAATGCAGCCTTGTCGGACACCTTTCTTGATTTCAAACCAGTCAGTGTTACCAAAGATGCTATATAGTACAGTAAGAAGAAACAACATGTGAGGCACCAAATGTAACCAGAAAAGGAGAGGAAGGCTACAGCACCCAGCTAACCTGAAGGAGATAAGCATACTTTGCAGTTTTATATGCCACTTGAGAGGGCATTGTGGCTGGCAGTGAAGGGCTGTGAGTGACAATGGGGGTTTGGCTTATCCTAGGGGTGCATTGTGAATGATGTTGGAGTCATTTTATTTGGCAGGGGGCATTAAGGAATATTGTAAGTATAGTCACTATGTGGCTCTATGAACAGTACAAATATCTTTGATCATGGAATTCTTTTAGCTTGTACTATTTTTATGTTACAGTAAGAGGTAAATTATCCCCTACATTAAACTAACAGTACTGTAATCTTCATGTTGAGATGAAGCAAAATGATCCCTGCCTTTGAAGTTGGGCTACCATTGATCATTATACTACATTACATTACAATACAATTCTTACAGCATATATTAATAGCAGACAATCCTTTGTAAGTACAATAGCGAATGTTGACTTCAGAAACTTTTTCAAGGTCAAAGGCTGTGAAACGACATTTAATTCTTTAGCAAACTGTATACAAATGATCCCAGCATTCCACGGTCCCTGGAAATAAATCTGGCTGTTTACAGAACTACATATATCCGCAGATAATGCAAAGTTTTGATGGATAATAGCATATTTTTCAAGCTTGAAAAAGGCTGAATTATCTGCAAAGTTTCACATTTTATGCAGACGCTCCCTTTTTCGTTTCTTATTCATTAGAATGCTTGTTGTGGCACACAAACAAAAACAGGATACATTGTAGGTCACTTGCTGTCCAAAAAGTTATTGGAAATTGAGGTAATTGGACCAACAGGCAATTGGGTGTCTTCATACAGCTGATTTCTCTTGGCTATATAACACATCCCTGTTGTGCCATTCTCTGATGGATTGCAGTTCTCTGTCACCCTGTTTCCCTGAAAATAAGACATACCCTGAAAATAAGACATAGCATGATTTTCCAGAATTTTAGAGGATGCAAAATGATTTTTTAGGCTTTTTGAGGATGCTTGAAATATAAGCCCTACTCCAAAATTAAGCCCTGCTAACAGTTAATTAAAAAAATCTATTTAAATAGTGTCCAGGCAGCTATACATGTAAAAAAGTTAAACCTTTTTGAACAAAAATTAATATAAGACTGTCTTATTTTCGGGGAAACACAGTATTTAAGGGAATCATTAAGGCTGGGTTCACATTTGCGTTGGAACCTCCATTCGGAGGGGCCGTCACAAATCTGGCTCAAAATACTGGAAGAAAGAATATCTAAAGCTCTTTTTCTTCTATCCGAAAGCCGAGAAGCTAAGCGGAAAGCGGACGGGCCCCATTATAGTCAATGGGGTCCTTCCGGTGCTGTCTGGTTCTGTCCAGAGATGGAGTGGTTCAGCCGTGGGGATCCCTTTTTTCTGCTCCCCGAACAGAGTGGAACCCTGAGCGCAGGTGTGAAACCACCCTAACACAGTACTTTATACACAATCTAGTATACAGTGGTGGCAGACCCCCTTTGCGTATAGGGCCCCTGCACAGCTGCACATACTGTATGGCATGTCTGCCCCTCAATATATGAGCACAGACTAAATCTGACCTTTTACGCTAATTCTTGACTAATTTTTTGGTCAAGGTTTTGAAAAACAGATACACACTATATTTACTTTAGCTAGATTTCATTCCTGTAAATGCTCTTGGAAATAGTATTCATGTCTAGCTGACATCACACTTGGCAGGTTTCTTGCCGCTCTGACTTCATGCATTTTTTTCTTCACTACTCTTTTTCCTTGTTATTTTTAGAGAACATACCACGATGCCCGCACAGACCGAGTTTGACTGAAATTAGGAAGTAAAATCTTTCTTGATATATTGCATGACCAGAATTGTTATAATTCATAGAAGAAGAGTTTAAATACTTTGTTCTTCTTATAAAAAAAAAAAAAAAACAACTTTGTCAATCATATAATTTTTGGAAATGAAAATGAGGGAGTAATAGCTGTTTTAAGTGAAAATATGTGCGCCAAAATAAGTGTGGTAATATTAGATATGTGTTAAGGAGAGTATAGTATCTGTCAAAGCCTGCATATCCTTATTACTACAAGTCTTCATTTCAGAGATGTAACTAGATGCTCTTGGGCCCCGATGCAAAATCTGTAACAGGGCCATGTGCTATTTATAATACGAGTGTCTTCATATGTGATGGAGGGGCCTTAGAGCCCCCTAAGTCACCAGGACCCGGTAGTGACTGCTACCCCTGCAACCCCTATAGCTACTTCCCTGTTTCATTTCATTCTGTTTTTAAATTATCATCACTCTGGCGCAGAGCAGAAGCCATCACACTTGCAGTAGAAGTGATACTTTTTGAACACTTTGGGCCAAATAAGAAAACAGTTGTATATATTATATGATATACATGGCAATTTAGAGCAAAACAAATATGACCTACTCATAGAAACTGCAAACTCCTGTAGCTATAAGCCCAGGTTCACATCTGCGCTGGAACTTCCATTCAGAGGTTCCTTCAAAGATCCAGCACAAAATACCAGAAGAAAAAGTCCTGCATGTTGGATGGACCTTTTTGTCCGGTAAAATGATGGCCAGCTGAATGGAAACCGAATGGACCCCATTATGCTTAACGGGGTCCGGTGGGTGCTGTTCAGTTCCATCATAAGTCAGATTCGTTCGGCCAAGGCATTCCCCCTTCTTGCTCCCCGAATAGAGCAGGAAAACAGAACTCCCGACACCGATGTGAAAGCAAAAGTCATACCTTGAGTGCAGAAAAGGCAATACATACACAAAACAGATGCCTGACAACCAATAGAGAAGCACAAAATAAGAGGAAAAGCAAAATAAAAGAAGTGAAAGAATCTTATGTATGGTCTGAAAACTAAATCTTAATCTTGATTTAAAAAAAAACACTTCTAGCTATCTTTGTGCCCGGTGTTTTTTTTCCTGTCAGCTGTTCTCCTGATCTCTTCCTACTATAGCTGGGGGCAGATATCAGGCTAAGGCTGCCAGGATAACACAACACGGTCCTGGAAACACTTCTTGTTATTTAGGGCATGCTGCGTTTTTCAAAAATTATAGTATTTTTATGTAATATTCTCTCAGGACTTCTATTCAAAACTATAACTTCAGTTGTGGCAAGACTATGTTGCATTTCTTTCTTGCAGGGCTGTATTGGGTAGGTCTAGGCTGTTCATTATCATTCAGTCTGCAGGCACCACAACAAGCTGAATCTACTGTCTTCTCCAGAACATCACAGTGGGAGCTATGGGGGAAATGTACAAGCCCGGCATTTGCGATGCTGGGCCTAGTACATTTTCCCCTGGGGTTACTGAATACGTGAAGAGGCGCACAAATCTTTGCGTAAATGTGCCTTTATGTGTGCACTTCATTAGGCTGCTCCTTATTCTAGTTGACTTTGAAAAGTTGTCAGTGCAAACACATGGAGCCCTTTTGATTTTTCAGGAATTCATACATTTCATCCATAAATTGTTTCAGTATTTTAAATTTTTTTTTAAATCTAAAGAACAGTCAAAAATCACTCTTGATCTGCTGCTCCCTCAGTTGGACTATTGGTACGCAAAATCCATATTCAGCCACTGTGTATTCACAGCCTTCTATAGCTTCAGGCTTCTTTCCCGCGAATGTATGTCGGCCACCGTTTTCACGGTCAAAATAGACACAATTCAGGCCAAAACACACACAAATGTCGTACTTATTAGTAATTCCATCTGCTTGTGTGTATTTGTTCTTTGGTAAATATTTTGGCGTCTGTTATCTTTGTGGTTGTTTGTATGCACGTTCGGTTTATGTTGTTGGTATCTGAGTGCATATTATTCCTCTTTCCTTTCCAGGGTTCTATTCCGTATTTGGGTTGCGTCCGTGCTGGGCGTGGTGCTTTAACGTTCAGTATGGATGTAACAACACTGCAATATAAGAGTATTGCGTCTATTACTGAAAATCTGAAAGATTGTCTATTAAGCAGTACATTTTGCAGGGTCTAATAGGCGCCAATGCATGGCAGTCCTGAGGGTAATTGTTAGACCCCTTGCATCTTGGGGGTGATGTGAGACAAAGAGAGCCCCTCCCTCTGGTTTACCACTTACATGCCGCAGTCAGCATTGACCATGGCATCTAAAGGATTAAACAGCCAGGATCAGAGTTGTCTCACATCCTGGCCAGTAAAGCGGCTGGTCAACTGTATGATACAACTGGAACCCACAGGCATTAGTGCAGACATGACTCATGAGCCTGCATCATCACTGCACAGTTATAGTATGGTGCCTCATGGGAACTACATAGTCCCTGCGATGTACTATTATGGGTTGGGCTGGTAATGGGTTAAACAACGTTGCTCTGAAATAGAACAGCACTATAAAATGAAATTCAATCCTTCAAAAATATGTGACGAAACCTATGCAGATATGAGTAATGCACATGTGTCGCATTAATGATCTTTTGCGTAAATCATATGATTGATTGAAATAAATATGAGGAAGTGATAGCAATGTTAAGTGAGGATATTAGTGCCAAAATATGCATGGTTATATGAGATCGAGGACTCATCTCTCTTAGGTGACATTTAGGAAATGTACACATGATAACACTCAATTATGTACGCGCTGTACTTGTACTTTTGACTTCTAGACATATGAAGCCTTAAATGAATAGAACCATTGATTCGCATCTTTGTAATGTGGGGGGTATTGTTGTGCATTCTTAGGTCTGTGCAAACTTATTGTTTTATTGCATGGCAGAGAATGTATTAATATTAAAAAAATCTGAAGGTATCTTGTTAGCCTTTTAATGTTACTTTGTCTTATCTGGTGCTTTTATGCATATTACACTATGCTTGGTTACAAGTTATGTGTAACTCCAGTTGTATGTCTTTCCTTACCTGTGATTGAGACATAGACAATGACATTAGCTATGGGGATAGGATCTCCACCAAACTACAGAGAGCTGTGCCTGTTTTTAGTTGGCTTTCTAAATCTCTGCACTATGTAGACAGGGAATATAAGTAAAGTTAGACTAAACTATATATGCATTAATATCAGTTGTAGCTGCATAAATGTTGCAACAACAGGGCAGAGTATGGCAAAATGGTACCAGCCGACACTGGAGCAACACACATGGAATCAAGGCTCGTACGAAGAGTCTAACATTGATTTGCAGGATTGCTGCAGAGGTATTGTTCCATCTCCATTATTTGCATATTACCTAGAGGAACAGGAATGGCCTTATAAGTCTTCTCACTCACTTACCTTCTAGGTGCTCTCCCTAAGGAGAAAATATAGTGTTCCTTACCCACATCACAGGCCTCTCGCTAGGCGAGCTAGAAACCTACTGCACACTGATGAGGGGCAAACACCCTGAAACAGCTGTCTGTGTATGGATTCAGGCTGGGCTTTCAGTTCCTAGGAATTGTTACAAGGCTTATATAAAGAGTCTAACATTGACTTGCAGGAATGCTGCCCTCCAATAAGTGGCACTGCAGAGGTATTGTTCCATCTCCCTTATTTGCAGAAAGATGTTGACCACCTAGATAATTGTTGAAGAATACAGCAACTCCAGTTAACAGGAACAAAGAAAGAGGATATCATTAATGTAGGTCAAGAGTATGAAAATCAAAGTCAGCAAATGGGTGACAAACTCAGGTAAATGGCAATAAAAAGTCAGGAACAAGATCAGGAACTCAATTGTGGAGCAGAAAGAATGCTGGGAACTGAACATGTACCAACGCAGGTGTCAAGATCTGACTGTTCCACAAACTGGCATTTAAAAATCTGTGATCTGTGTCACCTGTGATCATGTGCACAGGGTCTTAAGACTTCGACTAGAGTTCTGATGCTTTTTAAATCTAAGTATATAAGTAATGGAAAAATTAATAATTCTTAATTTTCAACTCCTATTTAAAAGATGTCCCCAATGGTGATATTGAGTAGACCTGGAACTTGTTATATTGTGGATAAAAGATTAAAAAATAGAGCCACTAAAGTCCCACAATCCCAAAATGCTTGTTTTTCAGTACATTTCTTGTAATGAAAGAAAACAGATCATGATAGATCAGTAAACGCATTGGGGCATATTCACTGAGACTGGCTCTTCATACACCGCTCTAAGTAAACTGTGTGCTGGGGTCAGCGTAACAAATCCTCGAACCCTGCACTGACTTAGTGAATCCTGCACTGAGCAGGGGTTGGACCCGATGACCCTGGAGGTCCCTTCCAACTCTACCATTCTATGTACAAATGTATTAAGAGGGACAAGCCTCTTAATACATTTGTTGCAACTGGTGGCAACTGTGTGTGCCAGACTGAAATTCATGTCAGCTACTCAACAAGAGACCAGCAAGTTGCCGATGCTCTTGTAGGCAAACCAACGCAAGACTTATCCTTTCAGGTCATGAGTTATAGAGACTACTTCCAGATGTTAAACCTGCAGTACCCAGGGCGGAGGTAGTTAGGCAGTATTTATACTTAGAGGGGGTTGATAGTTGGAAGTTAATTACTTAAAGAATAATTGCAAAAATTGACATTTGCTCCGTGTTCAGAAAAGTTCATTTCATCGAATACTTAACTATCGGGAAATAGTGGAGTTTATTATGCAATGTTCAAGTATTTAACTGCCCTGTGGAGTGCTGAAATGTAATGAACATTTTTAGTGTGTTCAGTAAAAGTTTATTTGCTAAGCCCCTCCCCCCAAACCTGCCAGAATCTACCGAGCGAGCACTATATATTTGATATAAAAGAAACCAGAAGTGTGAAGCAGAAGATCCAGCCAGTTAAAGTGGTGGAGGACATATTAGGGGGCAGCAGCTACTGCTGGATTTTCCCATGCTGGGGGATGGCCATACCAGCAGTGAACTGAAGGAGAGAAGATGTGAGCCACAACTTGAACAGACCTGGGCCAGACAACGGGGGCCGAAAATCACAAATGCTCTTTTCCTGCCAGTTCCTGAGTCAGAGACAAAACAGCAGCGGTGGCTACATAGACGAAGAGCAAGTAAAGGACGAGTAAGTCATGGCAAGCCAAGAGATAGTGAATGCTCCCATGCGTTCCTGAGAGTTGATGTGTGCATGTCAACGAAGATAACAGAGAGAAGGTTGGAGGTCCCGACAGAACGTTTGAGTTGACAATGTTCCAGCCAGGCATGTTCCGATGAAAGACAGAGGACCCAAGAGACCTTTGAGTTGTCAGTGCCTCAGTCCTTGAACTGACGCAAGCTGTTTCCTCTCGGACCATGACCCAAGTTGTAAAGACTACTTTCACATGTTAAACCTGTGGTACCCAAGATGAAGGCACTTAGAAAGTATTTATAGATGGAGAAGATTAATACGGTAGTTGGAGCTTAATTGCAGAAATGACAATTGCCAATATGGCCATTTGCTCCATGTTGAGGCAAAGTCATTGAATGTAATGTTTAGCTATTGTGCAATAGTAGACTTTCTTGCAGAATGGTATGCAATGTTCAAGTATTTTACCCTCCTGAGCCATGCTGAAATGTAATATTATTAGTGCATTTAGTGAAAGTCAAGTTCCGGCAACTAACGGCCTCCGTTTGCCATCACTGTGCCATCACATCCCATCCACCTGCATGTTACATCTGTTCTACAGGAAAAGAACGTTGCAGTTTTAGGGCAGAAGAGCTCGCTCTACTTCATCTGGCTCCAGCTCTGGTTCTTTCAGTGCTACTGGCATGCGTTTGGCGTTACTTTAAAGCCAAGATTATTCTTTGTAGCACTAATAGCACCAATCTAAAAATATAATCCAACTTTATTTGGATATGAATTTAATGCCAAGAAAGTTACCCTTCGGAGTTTTATAAAGATCATTCTGTGAATACTACCTTTTTTTTGCTTTTACAGAAAACGCATGGATTTGCAGAATGCAAATGATTAGACCTCCATTGAGTCGGATCGCACTAGAACCATGAGTCATCCTTGTCTCCTTTGATAAACTGAGCAGTTTATTATTGTGATATTACATCGTCTTGACCTAAGCAAACCTCCACGGGGAAGCTATCACTGAGATATGATACATATACTTTTCAGCGTAACTCCAGTTGGAAGGGTAAGACGCACATTTCTGAAACTGCAGGTAGTATTTCATATCCTCTGGAATTACACAAAATTAAAAATTGCATTGATGGATGGATATATAGATGTGGTACAGATAGATAGATAGATGATAGATAGATAGATGTGAGATAGATAGATAGATATGAGATAGATAGATAGATAGATAGATAGATAGATAGATAAGAGATAGATATATAGATAGATAGATAAGAGATAGATATATAGATAGATATGAGATAGATAGATAAATAGATAGATAAGAGATAGATAGATAGATAGATAGATAAGAGATAGATAAATAGATAGACAGATAGATAGATAGATATGAGATAGATAGATAGATATGGGATAGATATGAGAGATAGATAGGAGATGGATAGATAGATATGCGATAGATAGATAGATAGATATGAGATAAATCGATAGATAGATATGAGATAGATAGATAGATAGATAGATAAATAGATAGATAAGAGATAGATAGATAGATAGATAGATATGAGATAGATAGATAGATAGATAGATGGATATGAGATAGATAGATATGGGATAGATATGAGAGATAGATAGGAGATGGATAGATAGATATGCGATAGATAGATATGAGATAAATCGATAGATAGATATGAGATAGATAGATAGATAGATAGATAGATAGATAGATAGATAGATAGATAGATAGATAGATAGGTGTAGCTAAAGGCTCATGGGCCCGGGTGCACAATTTTATCTTGTGGCCCCCCAGCTTCTCTTAACCCCTTAATGCAAAGGCGTAACTTGAAGCTGCTAGGCCCCAATGCAAAACCTGTAACAGGACTTCCAACTATAATGCTTTATTCATAGCACTGGGCTCCCTATATGCAGAATAGAGGCCTTATGGGTCCAGGTGCAACCGCAATCCCTGCATCCCCTATAGTTACGCCAGTGATGAGATAGACAGACAGATAGATAAATAGATAGATATGGGATAGATAAATAGATGGATAGATAGATAGATAAATAGATATGAGATAGATAGATAGATAGATAGATAGATAGATAGATAGATATGAGATAGATAGATATGGGATAGATAGATAGATAGATAGATAGATAGATATAAGATAGATAGATATGAGATAGATAGATAGATATTAGATAGATAGATAGATAGATATAGATATGAGATAGATAGATAAATAGATAGATAGATAGATAGATATAAGATAGATAGATATAGATATGAGATAGATAGACAGATAGATAGATATGAGATAGATAGATATTAGATAGATAGATAGATATGAGATAGATAGATATGGGATAGATAGATAGATAGATAGATAGATAGATAGATAGATAGATAGATAGATAGATAGATATAGATATAAGATAGATAGATATGAGATAGATAGATAGATATGAGATAGATAGATATTAGATAGATAGATAGATAGATATAGATATGAGATAGATAGATAAATAGATAGATAGATAGATAGATATAAGATAGATAGATATAGATATGAGATAGATAGACAGATAGATAGATATGAGATAGATAGATATTAGATAGATAGATAAATAGATAGATATAGATATGAGATAGATAGATATGAGATAGATAGATATGAGATAGATAGATATTAGATAGATAGATAGATAGATAGATAGATGGATATAGATATGAGATAGATAGATATGAGATAGATAGATAAATAGATAGATAGATAAATAGATAGATATAGATATGAGATAGATAGATATGAGATAGATAGATAGATAGATAGATAGATATGAGATAGATAGATATTAGATAGATAGATAGATAGATAGATATAGATATGAGATAGATAGATATGAGATAGATAGATAGATATGAGATAGATAGATATTAGATAGATAGATAGATATATAGATATGAGATATATAGATATGAGATAGATAGATATAGATATGAGATAGATAGATATGAGATAGATAGATATGAGATAGATAGATAGATATGAGATAGATAGATATTAGATAGATAGATAGATAGATATAGATAGATAGATAGATAGATAGATAGATAGATAGAAGATAGATAGATAGATATGAGATAGATAGATAGATAGATAGATAGATAGATAGATAGATAGAAGATAGATAGATATAGATATGAGATAGATAGATATGAGATAGATAGATGTGAGATAGATAGGAGATAGATAGATAGATAGATAGACGGACTGTACATACACTTACATTTAAATAATGAGTGTTAACATTAAATACAATATTCACTGCATAAGCATCAGCATTTTCAAAAAGAAATTCTCTCAGTCATCAACTTCAGCAAGACTTTTCCTCACTCAGCACAGAACTGTCCTTTTTGTCATTTGATTTTATAACTGAAATATCCTTGAAAGCTTCTATAAAACTTCACAGCTGTTATAAATCCAAGCTATAACGCAGATTACTGAGGACAGTCCATAAAACAGGACAAAGGGAGAATTTGCACTTTTTGCCAAAAGCAGATCGCCCCCCTGGAAAATACTTTTAAGACTATTTTTATTTATAGCAGCCTTATTATTATCATTTTTTTTTCTTACAATGCAAGGAATGCTTTACCTCTCCATATATATATATATATATATATATATATATATATATATATATATATATATATATATATATATGATGTCCATTTTCAGGCTGGCCACACATATTGAATGCTTAAAGGGGTTTTGCCATCTTTCACGGCATATCCACATTATATGCCTTGAAAGTCTAAGAAATGTGGGTCCCACCTCTAGGACTTCCAGTGATCCCTAATTTTGGCCCCCATTGTTCTCGACTGGAAGTAGTTGGGATTTACAGAAACAGCCAAATGGGCTTTACTGCAGTGTTTCTGTTACACCCGTCAAAGTCAATGAGAGTAATAGACATAGTATAGCACAGCAATCTATGCAGTTTCTGTAGATCCCAAGTTGTGGAAACAGTATAGTTTGCTGAGCTACTCTGTTTCTGTAACTCAATGACTTCTATAAGAGTCATGAAACAGTCATGCCACCGCAGTAAGCCAGGCTAGGGACAATAGGGACAAAAACAAGGGAAAGGTGCAGGTCGCAGAGATGGGACCCACATGTAACAGACTTTCATGGCATAACCTGTATATAAGCAATGAAAGTTTCAGATGGGAATACCCCTTTAAGAGAAAACTCTGCAATGGAAGTATAAAAATTACTAGCTCTTATCGTTATTTTGTACTGACACATGATAGTGTACGCATACATGGTGAGAAAAAAACGAGAGGTCAGATTTATAACTTGACTTTAATTCTCCTGTGACAAAGATTCAATTTTCAGTCCTATTCCTAAATGTTTTGGAAATAGCACAAAGTTTATTGGTTTGGCCATCATGCATATAACTTCCAATCCCAAGGCACCTGCCCCCCGATTCCCTGTTGGAAGGATATTCAGAATGCAGATGAGAACCTTAAAGCCGACCAACAAATTAAAGTGAAGCAGCAAACTTATGACAAAAGAAGCAGGGCTTGAGATCGCACCCCACAATCACTTGTATTAGGGGCTTGTGATTAATTGCTTGCCTTGTACCCACGGTAATTAGCTGATCACCAGCCCGGCTGCTATTTAAAAAGAGGTTGTTACCAGATGTCAACTATTTGAAGCAAATTACTCATTTATGTTGTCATCATTACAAATACTTAACCCATGATAGCTAGAAAGGATCCGCATAGCCAGAAGCCCCAACGTATATTTCGGCATCTCCGCCTGTGAACGCAGATCAATATTTAAATTATAACTCGCCAATAGAATTCATGGATACCAGATGTAAAGAATAAAAAATCTAATTACCCGCCCTGCATGAGCTGTTTAATGGCACATGAATCCAAAGTATAACCATTCCCATTAGCGTTATCATTAGATGACGTCATGTGACCAAAGGTGACAAATGACACATCTTGTGATAGACACCTCACTAAAAAGAGATGGGCAGGGGCCTTTTATTAGCAAAACGTATGTCAAATAAAGCTTGTTTAATAATAGCTAGGTCACATGTTATTTTTTTCCTGGTTGGAGCGGTGCCCATTCTAATTTTGGAGCACCAATGATTTCTATGTACGGCCATGGTGGACTCACTTGGTTTTTCAGCGTTTCTCCGACTCTCTGTGCCACTCTATGTGATGGTTGTTTGCCCATTTTTATTTGTTTTATTTTGCTTTTTATCTTAATTATGTTTATTTCCTAGGTTTATGGTGACCACATAGTGCTTTTAGATACCTGCTTGTTTCCATCTTGGGATAAGAAGATTATGAATATCACTTGATTTTCATGGATGGCCTCCCTCGCCTTGGATTATCGGGATATATTTTTTTAAAGTCTAAGGAAGATATTGGAACCATTTTTTACATGTTTTTTATGTGCACATATGCTTTGGATTGAACATATTGTATGTGCGGTTGACACGTGTGTGTTCATACATATTAGAGATAGCGTAATGAATATTATGCAAATTAGGTGTTTTTGTGGAGTATAGCAATATTTTTTTTTTACTGCATGCTCATTTTTTAAACATGATCAATCAATGTAGATTGTCTTAATGTCACTTTGCACTTTTTCACGTAATGTCTCTACTTAGCACGATACAAGTGTTATAATTTTTATACAATCGCCCAATTTTTTTTAACTTATTTCTGTTTTTTATATTTCTTTGTCATCTTTTTGTATTTGGATATGCTTTTTTTGTAATATATGTGTGTTATTATTATGTATGAACTTTGGTTCATTTCCAGTACTGATAAAACATGCAAAGATCCATCTACATTTATTTCAATTGCGGGATAATATTCTAGCTACGTCCCTACTTGCTCCGTGTGCATGTGACTGGGTCCGGGACCATCTCCTTGGTGAGGTGTCTATGGCATAATGTGTCAGGTGTCAAGTTTTGTCACATGACCGCCATCTGCGACGGTCACGTGAAGATGGAAACAGCAAAACCTACGTTGGGTCTTTTGGCCACACGGATTCTTTATCCTTCTATGGGTTAAGTATTTTTTTCCTATTCTATATGCACTTTATATATTTGATAATCATATGGGAATACAACACTATTTTCTTATTAACATGTATGTAGGGTTGTAATTACTTTATATGGATCCTTGTATGGCTGAAGTTTTTTGTGGCGATTTATCTCTTTTTTAGAGTTTTTAGTTGTATGTAATCAATAAATATTTATATATTTAGCATTTTGGCTTTTTTTAGTATTTCATAAATGGCCGTGTCTGAAGCTCATCTGGGCTTTTACCATAAAATTAGCTACAATTCATCACAATCTCTTTATTTTTTGCAACTTGGTATAAAATAAATATAAACCAACAAATAATTTCAGAATTATAATCCACGGATACATTAGTATTCCTTGTGAGAAAATGTAAGAGGAGAACTTTTTAATGGAGACATGGTAGCTCCAGACTCTCTCTCTCTGTTGCTCAGCAAGGGATAACATGAGCGATGCAATGTTACTGTTTCCAACTGTGGCAAGATATTTAATATGTGTGAAATCATCGTTTAAATAACAGTTGCCTGCTTGGAAAGAACAGCCAAGTTGATGGCATCAAGCAAGTAAGCATTTTAGAAAATCAAAACCATCAAACGTATCATCTGAAGAGCCTAATAAATTATACTTCACTTTAAGGAGATTAAGTATTGATTATGTCAACAGTTTTCCTCCGCTTTCCTTGCACAGTAAAATGTAAATACATTTGAATTCATAGAATGGTAATGCATGCCTAGAAACCAACATGGAAAATAAACTGTAGAAGCTAACAATACCTGAAGAGACTTCAACATCTCAAAAAAAAGATTTAGGCACTTCCTAAAAAGCAGAAAGACTAATAAATAAATTAATGACCCGAATCAGACCATGTCCATGTAACACCGGTCACAGTGTCACCATCATGGCCTATCATACAGGATCAGACAACTGTCTACTTAACAACAGTGATTCCCTCCTAATTCCCTCCTCCCCCGAGATTTAAAATCACAGCATGTTCTATTTTTGTGCAGAATCCACAAGGGCGGCTTCCATTAAAGTCAATAGAAACCGCCCGAACCCACAGCCTATCCATAATGTCAATTGCGGGTTGGCTGCCGGTACCTCATCGCCTAGCAAAAAACAAATATTTAGAAAAAAGGTGTGCACTGCGCATAGCCAATGGCGAGTGTCCATGGTCATGTGCAATACCGAATAGAGAAGGTATGTGAGGTCACCAGCCAGGGTCACATCCGGATTCCGCCGCGGTCCCGTATCTGGAATCTGGCTCGCCCGTATGCAGCCAGCCAAAGCCATTCACCAGTGTTAACGAAGAAGTCTTAGCCCCCAAAGAGTCCCACAATATGTAAACTCAGCAGTTCTGCATAGAACTAGGCTAGAATAACTCTGGAGCTGAAGTTACATACAAAATATATACAAAACATTATTTTGCATAAATACATACATAAAAATGAAAAGCCGGTGAGGTAATAAAACACTGAATAAATGAATAAAAAAATGTATTAACAACACTTAGCTGAACAATCCCAAGAAACCAAGACTCTAACCAAGCAGCATACTGTAAGGTCTACTTCTGAGGTCTGATCAATGATGTGGTGAGTAATTAGTGGTTGTCAACAGAGCATGTCTTCAAAAATGAAGCTATTGAACCTGTCGGGAAGTCTTCCTACGATAAACATAGTCTTATGAAAGGTTAATGCAAGCTATAAAGTTGTACTGACCATCTATGAAGGTCGAGTTAATGATGACTTATGGTCCTTATAGACAAATCGATTCTCCTTTGAACGAGAGAGTGATGTCAACACTAGCTCATTCGCTCTCGTGCAGCAAGTTTAGACAGGCAGACACATTGTTGGCTCCTTCAAATGAGAATCGTTCAGAATAGTTCAGTATTTCACAATCCCCATTAAAACTGAATGAGAATAGCTGAACGAGTGCTGGTTAAACCGAACGATTAGTGAACGAGCCGATGATTATTTTCATATCTGCATAAAATTGCCGACCAGCGAAAAGTAAATGATTACTGTTTGCCGTTTAGTTGTTGGCCTGTGTTTAGATGGAACGATTATCGTTCACTTTTGCACAATTATTTGAACGCTTTTTGGAAAAGTACTTTTAAAGCACCAATAGGGTAAAGAAGCAATGTAAATACTGGTTAAGGATGTAGCCTGGAGAGGAATCTCAAGGAACCCTTCCTCTCATTACAGAAATGTGGTAGGTCATCAGTTGGCCAAGCATATGTTGAGGGAAGAAGGAAAATTTTGAGTATAGTGATTTCCGGGGGAAACATAGTTGCCACAGAAAGTAATTACATAAATGACTCTCCACCCAACAGGGATCATAGAAAGTGTTAGGAATTGGGGTGCGTTCTGGAATCCCTGGGCACCAAGACAGCTGGGGCGAACTCCAGACATTTGCTCATATTGTTCATATTTGTTCGCATGAACAATGCATTTACTGTCAGACAGTCCACTTCCTGGAGACATTAGGATAAAGGTTTGCTCAACCTTCTCAGACCCTGTAGAGGAGCTGCCAATATTCCAGGGAAAATGTAACCTGAATCTCTGAAAGTTTGTGTTGAGCTCAGTGCAGTGTAAACCTTCCTGTTTTACCCTGGCACACAGATGAGTCAATATAACAGATGTCCTTCCATGAGATACATAAGGGATTTGACTTGGATCATCCTTTAGTGGATTCTAACTAAAAACCCCCTTCTAATACACACAACGTATGACAGCAGCTGCTGCTTTAAAGAACAAACGTGATTTTGGAAACAGTATACGTGTAGAAGACCTCTATTTCTTCTTTGATTTGGAATCCCAGATCATCAGTTATCAGACAAATGTTCACAGCAGAAATCAATGACATTGACATTTTTTATTTATGCCTGTCTGATTTCAATGTTTATAGTCACCATATCAGGAAAAAAAATAAAAGTGTAGAGATACGAGAAAAGGCACAAAAATCTACAAAGCAGCACTATGGAAAAAGCATCCTGCTGGGTCATGTACTGAAATCAACTTTTTGGACACCACCATAAAAATTTCAAACAACTTAATACAGACATCCCTATACCGAAAACTGATTGATCGGCCCACATACCTCAGATGGGACAGTTTCCATCCTAAACGCATCAAAAAGTCTATCGTCTACAGCCAGGCCATCAGATACAACCGGATCTGCTCTAACCCAACAGACAGAGAGGAAGATCTATATACCATCTTAAAAGGACATTTTTAAACCAGAGCTACCATCCCACCTCCATTGATGACCAAATCACCAGAGCCACCAGGATACCCAAAAATCAACTACTCCAATACACAGACCAGGAAGAAAACAATCTCGTACCTCTAGTAGTGACCTATGTTTCGCAGCTAGAAGTACTAAGGAAAACCACAAAGAAAATCCACCATACCCAACACAAGGATGACCGCCTGAAAACCATATTTCTGGACCCTCCCCTTCTGTGTTACAGGCAACCTCCAAATTTGAGGAACTTTATAATCAGGAGTGCATTGCCCTCTGACACACAAAACTGAACCTGCAATGTAAGGAGCTGCCTGACCTGCTCACATGTACTGACCACGGACAGGATACAAATCCCCAACACACAACAAGACTATAAGATCCCGGGGACATTCACATGTTCCACGTCTGATGTTGTGTACCTAATCCTGTGTAGTAAATGTCCTGTAGGACCCTTAATGTTAAAGAAACAGGGCAAAAACTGAACGCTAGAATGAGATCTAATCACTACACAATAAAAGAAAGAAAGACAAAATTACCTGTCGCCGAGCACTTTTCTAGTCATGGACACAACATGGAACATGTGAAAGTCACCATATTAAAAGGCAATTTCACATCACAAAGCCAGAGAAGAATTTGAGAGTACAAATTTATAACAACTTTTGATACTTTCAGCAAAGGCCGAAATTCTTCAAGAGGATTCATGCGTGATTGGGAAGTATGGGAAATCTATAGCAGAGATAACACTCTGGCCTGGTGACCCCCTAACACTAATTCAAAGACCACAAAACCTTCACATCTTTTTCAGTGGACTATTTAAGTATTAATTTTTTTCTCTACTCATCCTGTTTTCTTTTAAGTGCAAATTAATCACATCCATGTCTGTGCCTTGTAATAAGTATGTATATATACTATGCATATATATATATATATATATATATATATATATATATATATATATATATATATATATATTTCATAATGCCTAAGGAAGAATCCTAAGAGGTTTGAAAACTCACCATAACATCATGTATTTTTGTTAGCCATTAAGAGGTATCATATCTACAAAATTACTTGGTTTCTCTTGCTGAGAGCAATCACATTCAGAGTGTATTCACACAGATGAGATTTCCCCGAGAATAGTACATGCAACGTGCGGTGTCCCATACAGCTCACAGACGGAGGGACCATGTTGCCTGTGATACGAGTTGCACGAATTCGCTCACAGCCACGTGAATATAGCCTAAATAACAGCACATATCACAATGTATTTGTGACTGAAGGTATGTAACAAAGGGGCTCTCTGGGCTTGTGAAATAAAGGATATTAAAGAGAGTAAAAGGCATTCAAATGTATTCGATTTTTAGTTTTTGTTTAATTAAAGTTCAGCTGTTTAAAGTCCATTTTCTACTCGTAGATGTATGTAATGTCTACTGAGGGTTCATGTCATTTCAAAGCATAGGAACGTTTCAATAAATCACTGTATCCGGTTATCCTTCTGTGTCAAAATTCTCTCATAACAATCCTAAATAGTTAATGCAGAAAGTACAGTTTCATAGAGGAATTACAGAGTTTCTTATTGCTAGGGGCCATCTACTGAATAAAGAACTGTAGAAGAATGGAAGAGTGACTTCTCAAGCCAGCAGGTCAAGGGTTTGCAGCAGAGGGATCTATATCTGAAGAAAGGGCCATAAGAAGATATTGAACAGCATGCTCCTCTTATAGTATGGAGTAGGTTCTGCCTGAAGTGATTTCCTTATAGCACCAGCTGGCACAGGACACTTGAAGGAGAAGTAATGGAAAATGTAGAACAAAGTCCGCTCTTGTACATTAAACATGTCTATTTCTTTATATCTTACTTCTGTAACTTGAAGTGATAGTAAGACTGGTTTCACATCTACATCGGGGGTTCTGTTTCTCTGCTCCATTCTGGAAACAGAGAAGAGTAATCTCCTGGTCAAACAGTTCTGTCTTATGACGGAACTGAACAGCGCCGAACAGACCCCATTAACTATAATGAGGTCCGTTCCCTTTCCACTCAGCTGTCCCGCTTTTAGCCTGAAGAAAAACCGCTTTGCATGCAGCATTTTTTCTTCCGGTATTTTGTACTAAATCTACTACAGAACCTCCGACTGGAGGTCCCAATGCAGATGTGAACTCAAATTTACATTTTTTTAAATGGCCTTTTATTTAACTGCAGTAGGCCTCCCTTAGGCCTCGTTCACACGAGTGTTGTTTTGCACGTGCATATGTGCGTGCAAAACAGCACATCTATTAGAACCATTGTTTCCCTATGGTGTGTTTCCATGTCCGTGTTTTACAGGCATGCAAACTCACGCGCCTGCAAAAGATAGCACACGCATGCACTGCATAGGTCCTTGCTGTGCGTAAATATTCCCCGCAGGGAGTCGCCTCATCACTGAACACTGTGACAGCACTGTCACAGTGTTCAGTGACAAAGGGACTCCCCGCAGGGAGTAAAGAGTCTCCTGCCACAGCTGTGACAGCTGTGGCAGAGAATCGCAATGTTCTCCCATTGCTTTCAAAGGGGCCACCACTGCTGCCGGTGGCCCTGTTGAAAGCAATGGCCTGGCAGCAACCCCTGCAGTGATTTTCAAGGAAGGGGTTTAAATATAAGCTCTTCCCTGAAAAATCATCCCTAGCACGGGTAAAAAAATTAAGAAAATATATACTCACCTCTCCGTTGCTGTCAGGGCCTGGCGCGTCTCTCCGCTTGGCTTGCCGGCACTGTACTGAAGCTCTTTCATCAGGTGGGGATTTTTAATCCTCCTGAAAGGGCTGTATCTGATTGGCTGAGCGCTCAGCTAATCACATTGAATTCAATGAATGGCTGAGCGCTGCCTGTGATTGGCTGAGTGCTGTGACCAATTGCAGGCGGTGCTCAGCTGTCATTCAATTATATTTCAAGCCCTTCCCCAAAAATCAATGCAGCCCATTGAGGGGCCGTCGACAGCAGTGGCTGTTTTTTGCACAGCACAGATGCGTGCAAAATGACGCTTGTGTGAACGAGGCCTTAAGCATATTATTTTTTTTATTAAATTACATTTTTAATTAAAACAGATATCTGAAAAAATCTAAAGCCTAGGATGCCCCTTAAAATATAATTCTTTCAAATGGAAGGTAACTGGGGTAGGTTTCTAATTTCCCCTTTACATTTATTATTCTAAGTTTTATTTATTATTTTTGTAGTATTATCTTTAGAGCTCCTGCACACGGCAGAGCTGGATTCTGCATGTGGAATCCGGACGTGGGAGCAGCGGTGTCCGCACATATCTTGTCACTTTTGTTTCAATCTATACCAAGGATAGTCCGCACGGCGAGCATCATACATGTGCAGTACAGATTTTTTTTTTAACAACTGACTTTCCTGCGTCATCACTAGGTGATGACACAGAATTCACGACCTTTCCGCAATGTCATTGCGGAAGGGCCGCGGATGAGATGGCTTCCATTGACTTCAATGAGAGCTGTCCACATGGAATCCGCGGAAAAATGGAGCAAGTTGCGATTTTTTTACTGCCTGTGGAAATTGGTATCTGAGCCCTAATATGGTAGAGTGGTATTTCCTTTTTAGCAGCCTGAAAGTTTCTTTATAAATGTTTACCTACCTAATGTAATAAGTAGAAGAAAAAGTCAAGTGATTGCAGCATCTCTCCCTCAGGGCTCAGTCAGATGACACCTTTTTTGTGCACCTATGTGTGAAAAAAAATGCGCTGCATGGATGTACAATTTGCGCTACTGCCTCCCCATTGAAAGCAATAGGTACGGATCACAGCCGCAACAGGGGATTTCTTGGATGTGAAACCCCTGAATGCTGTCACATCCTGTTTCACCTCGTTGTCAATGGGGTCGGCAGCAGCAGCGCAGTTGCGGCAGAGAACCGCAATGTTCTCCCATTGCTTTCAATGGAGCCAGCACTGTTGCCACCCCATTAAAAGCAATGGAATGAAGGCAACCCCCACAGTGATTTTCGGGGAAGGACTTAAAATATAAGCCCTTCTCTGAAAATAAGCCCAAGCTGCTTGAAAAAAAAAATACAATTGCATTCAATGAATGGCTGAGCACTGCCTCTGATTGGACACAGCGCTCAGCCAATCAAACCCAGTGCTTTCTGGAGGTGGGTATTTTACAATCCCTGGCCAAGAGAACATGCTTCAGAAGAGTGTCGGGGAGCCAGGGAGAAGACGCGCCAGAGTTAAACAGCGCCAGAGAGGTGATGTATTAATTTTTTTAAAAAAATTTTCAAGCAATTTGGGCTTATTTTTTGGGAAGGGCTTATATTTCAAGCCCTTCCAAGAAAATCACTGCAGGGGTTGCCGGCATCCAATTGCTTTCAACAGGGCCGCTGGCAGCAGCGGCGGCCCCATTGAAAGCAATGGTAGAACATTGCGATCCTCTGCCACAGCTGTGACAGGGGATTCTTTCATCCCCGCTACAGTCCCCTTATCACTGAACACTGTAACAGAGCTGTTACAGTGTTCAGTGATGAGGGGACTCCCTGTAACATCACATGATGTTACACGCAGCATGGATCTTGCCCCTTGCCGGTGCATGCATGTCCTTAGGCTTGTAAAAACGGACATGTGAACACACCATTAATACACTCGCTTTTTTTGCCCCAAAAAACGCTTGACTGACTTTGGCCTTAGTATGTGTATGAGACTGCATGGTGTTAGCATCACACAACCCTTTTGATGGAAAAGTTTAAAAGTTATGGTGCTCAGAATATGGTGACAGAAGAATTTTCCCAAAACTTTTAAAAGTAGTACCACAAAGAAAAAACTATTTAAATTCGATATTACCATAATTGTACACACATTTTCCATTTCACCATATTCACATTTTTTTTTATTTCTTTCAGTGCCTTATATGGTACATTAAGTGGTACTATTGAAAAACACAACTTGTCCCATAAAACACAAACCATCAGGTGGATGTGTCGATGGAAAAGTAAAGAACTTATTTATTGAAATTGGGGAGAAAAAACCAAAAGTGAAAAAGAAAATAGCTTGCGAGTGACGAGGTTAGAAAGAGATAGATATGAATTAAATTATTATAGTTCATTCCTGACAGCTGATTACATTCTGCTTGCCTTAATTGCTATGTAAATCAAACAAGTTGTGCCTCATTGCTGTTACTGAATTTCTTCTCAAGCTGCAAACATTTAAAAAAAATCAAATATTCTAAACGCCTGTGATACATGCGAGATCTGAGAGGGGAGCATTTACAGATGAAATTCCCTGGCAACAGCAATAATGTATTTACTTGAAAGGAAAGCGTCTTGCTAATTGCATCCATGTCCCTGATATGACCTTGCTTGTTTTGTAAGTCTCCGCATGATATTGCTTGCCATAAATTCAGTGGGAAAGAAGTTTAAACATCCAGATATGCTGCGTTCTCTAAAACAACTTTATCCCACTTACACCATTGGAAATCTGCTTATATAGTAGTAATGTTTTTTTTTATTATGCCTAAACCGTCATAAGCACACCCGAAAGAAGAAGGATAGGACAATAAATACAATTGATTTTCAAATAAATTCATCTACCATAAATTCTGAAAAACAATAAAACGGGATAATAAGAAAAGGGTAATTGCCTACAAATGTAGCAGGCGATGGAAAGGCTTGATATAAGATGACATCAATGGGATGAGTTGGTTTCGACTCGCTTTAAAAAGCTTTTTTGGAAAATGTTCTTAAAGTTACATTGATTTGTCATCTTTGCACCCAACCCAAGAACATTGGATCACTCCATGTGGTTGTCAACTGGATATTGTACACAAAACACTTATAGGGGTTGTCCAATAAGTTCATAAAATGAATGCCATCCATGTGGTCTGTGGAAACCTGTCTTAGGACGGGAGAAAGCATGTGTAGATAGGGGGGTGGAGGGAGCAAGGCAAGGTTTTGGTGGAAGCAGAGCCTAATTCTACAATGTTCAGTTACGTTAAGCAGAATGGTACTGTAATTCTGAAAGGAATGAAGAGCTTAGGCTCTATCCAAGACTTAAAGGAGTTGTCCGGCCACACAGGGTAAAAATTTTTATAATGCTGCTGCTTTCCTTTCAGTAAGGATAGTAACAGACAGCATACAGGGGCTCAAACCGGCCGGCAGATCAGCTGCAATGTCAGTTTCTTACCTTAGACTCTGATGTTCATTGTAGCTTTCAAAGATGGCGCCTCTGTGTGCGCGCTCCCGATGGTAGTAAGAGACATGAACAGGCAAAATTTCATGGCCTCCCTCAGCTCACGTCCTAGCCCCGCCCATGACACGCCCACCTCTATTGAACTGCTCTACAGTCTCTCCCCGCCCAGGCCCCGCCCCCTGCTGCATACTATAATCAGAGGGGGTGTGGCCAGGGGAGACTGAGTTATACACTCATGTCAGGAGGGGGGAGGGGAGGGGAGCGAGCGGCAGTGATGTGTGTCTGTGCAATGTCAGGATGGATGGATGGATGTGTGCAAGTGGCTGTCAGAAGTCCCCGGGGGGGGGATGGATGGATGTGTGCAAGTGACAGCCACTTGCACACATCCATCCATCCTCCTCCCCCCCCCACCCCCCCACCCCCCCACCTGGACCTCTGACAGCCACTTGCACACATCCATCCATCCATCCTGACATTGCACAGACACACATCACTGCCACTGCCGCTGCCCCCCCGCCCCCCCCCCGGACCTCTGACAGCCACTTGCACACATCCATCCATCCATCCTGACATTGCACAGACACACATCACTGCCGCTGCCCCCCCTCCCCCCCCCCCCGGACCTCTGACAGCCACTTGCACACATCCATCCATCCATCCTGACATTGCACAGACACACATCACTGCCCCCCCTCCCCCCCCCCCGGACTTCTGACAGCCACTTGCACACATCCATCCTGACATTGCACAGACACACATCACTGCCACTGCCGCTGCCCCCCCCCCCCCCCGGACCTCTGACAGCCACTTGCACACATCCATCCATCCATCCTGACATTGCACAGACACACATCACTGCCACTGCCGCTGCCCCCCCCCCCCCCGGACCTCTGACAGCCACTTGCACACATCCATCCATCCATCCTGACATTGCACAGACACACATCACTGCCGCTGCCCCCCCCCCCCCCCCCGGACCTCTGACAGCCACTTGCACACATCCATCCATTCATCCATGCCGATCCCATTGAAAGCACTGCTTTCTGCCAAGCCCCGCGGAATGATTATCGAGGAAGGGCTTAAAATATAAGCCCTTCCCCGATAATCTGCCAAAAGTGTGTTAAAAAGTAAAAAAAAATATTACTCACCTCTCCTGCGCTCAGCCGCGTCCTCCTGCTGGCTCCCCTGGCACTGCTATGAAGCTCTTTCAGCAGTCGGGAATTTAAAAATCCCCGCCTCCTGAAAGGGCTGTGCAGATTGGCTGAGGGCTCTGCCAATAGCAGCTACTCCTGTAGGAGTCAGGAACAATAGTTTGGCCAACAGCTATCTCATGTGAACCGTCACCTTCAGATTATGAGGAGCAAGAATTTCAGTCATTAAAGCAGCAAGGAATCCTAAAACAAGACTTTACTTCCACAGTATGAATATAGCAAACAGAAAAAGTTGGGCAAAGCACCACTAGAGGAATAAATGTGATAAAGGAATAATGCACAATAGTGCAACGGTCTTGGAGATTAGGTGCTGACGGCCTAGTATGCCAATCAACCCGAAATCAAGACAACATGCGTTACTAGAGTAAAAGGTGCTGAAGAGAAGCTTAGCTTCTGATGCGACCTGTTGGCAGGTGGTTGTTTCAAAGATAGTGAAGTTGATAGTGAAGATTAAAATACACTTTGTTGAGATCTTGCCAACAGGTTGCACCACTTCCACAGCTTCTCTCCACCACCTCCTAGACTGGAGGCCCTGGGCTGTTTCCCAAACTTGAGATCCCCTTACCTACAGCTACCTGGATATTACTGATGTTCTATTTCCAGTACTCTGACCAAATCTGAGATAAGTAAAGCCTGCAGTTCATCGGATGTTTGTGTTCTTTTCTGATTTTCTGCATGAGATCTTGATGGGAAGAATTCTGGCCAACCTGAAACAGGGAAGAGTCATTGATCAATGCTTTCTCTATTGGCAATGATTGCTTCCACTGATGTTTGCTGAAATCAAAATGTTATTGCAACCCTTTCCAGAGTGATATATTTCACTAACATACTTGTTCCTTCCTTCAGGACTTTCTTTTGTTACAGACATAGTGACATATTGTGCTGCTTGGAGAAATGTTTAAGTACTTCTGATTGCTGAAATTTAAACGTAATGTTCACCTTAAAACTTGTGGCCACATATCACTGAGACGTAGTCAGATCTCATCAGATGACACAGGTCAGAGATCTACACACAGTCGCTCGAAGAGGTGCTTGGGGGGAAGCTACATCCCTTACTCTTCTGATGTCTTCCATTAAATAATGGCTTACAAAATCTTGAAATCATACATTTTCTGCTCCAACCAAAAAGATATTTTATCCAGTTCCTAAGAAATTTAGTCATCATTTATGAGCAGAACAAGCTGTTAGTTGGAATGTATTGAGGCACTGAATTACCTACCTTTAAACCGCCCAACATGTTAAATTTAAGTCACTGAAATCACAGAAAATAGTAATGAATATATATTTTTTAAAGAGTAGTTGCATAGAGACATGTCAAAAGTTTTGATCAGTGGGGACCCTGCTACTGAGAGCCCCGCTGATCTCTAGAATGAGGGGGCTGCAGTGCTCACCCAAGCAATGTTTTCTCTTGGCTCTCTCTTCTACTTTTCGGATCCTCTCAGCAGCACAAGACGACCTATACAGCTTCCTATACAGCTCTATGAGCAATCATCAGCTATGGGAGAAGCCAAAAAGCAGCAAAGACAGCCAAGAGGGAACACCGCTTGGCTGAGTGCTGTATATGCCTCATTCTAGTAATCAATGGGGATTTCAGCAGTGGGGTCTCCATTGATAAAAAATTTTGGCATGTCTCTATGACATGTCAAAGTTTAGTTGAAAATGCAGCTGATCTTTAAATATAATTCCTGAGGATGAATATTAAGAGGTTCAAAAGCTTGCAATAACATCATGTATTTTTGTTAGCCATTGAAAGGGATCAAATCTGCAAGATACTCAAGAGAGGATCCCGAAAAAACAACAACTTTCCTCTCCGCTGCTGCTGGGGGCTCGGCGCATCTAGCCGCTTGGGTCCCATCAAAGTAATAAAGTTCTTTCAGCAGGCGGGGATTTAAAATCCCTGCCTGTTGAAAAGGCTGCGTCTGATTGGTTGAGCGCTCAGCCAATCACAGACAGCACTCAGCCATTCATTGAATGCTCAGCTGTTATTCAATGAATGGCTGAGCGCTGCCTGTGATTGGTTGAGTGCTCACCCAATCTGATGCAGCCCTTTCAGCAGGCTGGGATTTTAAATCCCTGCCTGCTGAAAGAACTTTATTACAGTGACGAGACCCAGGCGACTAGACGCGCCTGAGCCCCAGCAGCGGCGGAGAAGTAAGTATAGATCTTTTTTTATTTTTTACTACAACTAGGGATGATTTTCTAGGGAAAATCACTGCAGCGGTGCCGGCATATACTTGAGTCAATATGTTTTCCCATTTTTTTGTGGTAAACTTAGGTGCCTCGGCTTATATTCGGGTCGGCTTATACTCAAGTATATATGGTATTTGGTTTCTCTTGCTGGGAATATCACATTTTAAATATTAAAAAATGTATACCCTAGTAACAAAGTATAAATTATGACTGAGAGGGTATTAAAGAGGTTTTCTGATCGTATAGTTGGGGTGGGTCTCAGAGATAACAGCTATTCACTGGCAGTAGAAAAGCCAGACTCCAAGCTTCTTATTAAAAAGTTATGTCTTCATGGAACGACCCAAGTACTTACATATCATGAAAAAATGTATCCTTCGAAACTTTGTTGCAGGGCAAATAGTTTGAAATTATGCATTTGGTTGAACTGCCAGAAAGTCAAATAACTTTGGTTTCAGACATATTGCTTTATAAGTGTCAGAGCCATAATAAACCTAAGACAGTTCCTGGATGAAGATTAATTGAGGTCAAGAGAAGCCGTATATAATTTGATACAGTTGCACCACAAAGTGGAGGGTGTAACCACGAAGATTGTGCTAAGTAACAGTGATCCTTGGTAAAGAAAAATGATTAAGGAATAGTAAATGGCATAATGTATTCTAATTAAAATGATCTAATTTAACTATATCTGACAACTTTTCTCATCTCCACGCAAAAAACTGTCCAAGTCATAAGTAAGGTCATTCCAGCCATACTAATGAGTACGCTGCATTATAATTATTATTCACAGTAATGACACATCTTCAAGGGTAGTCTTTCAAAACTTTATCAAATTGTAACAATCAAGAAGAATGTCTTTAAGAGCAGCACATTTGGCTAAGAATAAGTCACATAAAGTAGCTGATGAATTCACGCCATTCTAATTTTAAGCAAAATTTTTGCTGTAATTCAGATTCTGTCTTTCTAGAATTGATTTCTTTTTGTAATCTTTCCCTATTCTATGTATATAAGTACACCTTCCCAGCGTTTCACTACCTATATCCTTAAACTATATAGGAAACGCAAGAATAATTTTGAGAAATCTCAATGGTCAAACAAAGGCACCTCGAGAGCTACAGAGAAGTGATTGGAATATGTATCTACAGTTTTAGGGCTTAGTCACAGGGGCGCATCGGCACCCGTGTTACTGCAGGAAGAAGACGGCCGCACTTCAGAACGGGCGTCTCTCTGCAGCGCCGGAAGAAAGAACATGTGACCGGCTTCATTGCTGGTCATGTGTTCTTTCTTCGGTGCTGCGAGGAGTCGTCCGTCCTGAAGTGCGGCCGTCTTCTTCCTGCAGTAAGTTCTCAGCTGCCGGTGCGCCCGTGTGACTTAGCCCTCATTCAATGAGATAAGGCTGATGGGTTATATAACGGTGCTTTCACACGGAACGGAATATTCTGCCACAACATTACGGAATATGCCCTCTTGTGCAATACTTAGCACTGAAATCTAATGTGCAGATTTTGGTGCAGAATTGAAAAGGGCAGAATTACATCGGCCGAAAATCACGGCCATGTGAGCATTGGATTCCAATGCATTCAATCACATGAGCAATTTTTGGGCACATGAAAAAATTGTGCCATCAAAACATTATTATTCTGATTGCAAGGATTATTTATTTTCTATTATGTTACAAATCAAAATCATAAGCTCATTAGGAAAAATTTCGAAATACATTTTTTTTAGAAAATTTACTTCTATCTTGCTCATACTCATAATAGTTTAATTTGTTAAGAGGATAACTGATTTCACGTTTTGGAAACTTTAACATAATAATGGTGTGAAAAGAAATATTCAAATGGGACATTCCAAAAGTGGATACAGTAATTCAATAATACATTCAACAACATAGAAGGAGGTTCTTTACTGTAAGAGCAGTGAGACTATGGAACTGTTTGCCTGAGGATGTGGTGATGGTGAACTCACTAAAAGAGTACAAGAGGGTCCTGGATGCCTTTCTTGAGTGTTACAATATTATATGTTGTAATCATTAATAATTTCAGAAGGGTCGGTGATCATGGATTATTCCGATTGACAGATTGGAGTCACAAAGGAATTTTTTCCTTTAAATTGGGAAAATTGTTTTTTTTCCTCATTGGTTTTTTTTTGCCTTCCTCTGGATCAACATTGGGGGGGGGGGGGGGGATTGGCTGAACTGGATGGACATATGTATTTTTTCGGCCCTAAATATTATATTATTAGGTTATTCATACAATGGCTGATTGATACCACAATACAGTGACTGAATAGGTAGTAGAGAAACCTGTAACATAATGTCAAGAGTTGGAAGTAAATTAAATAGACAGATAGATAGATATGAGATAGATAGATAGATAGATAGATAGATAGATAGATAGATAGATAGATAGATAGATAGATAGATAGATAGATAGATAGGAGATAGATAGATAGATATGAGATAGACAGATAGATATGAGATAGATAGATAGATGAGATAGATAGATATGAGATAGATAGATAGATATGAGATAGATAGATAGATACATAGATAGATACATAGATACATAGATATGAGATAGATAGATAGATAGATAGATGAGATAGATAGATGAGATAGATAGATAGATATGAGATAAATAGATAGATAAATACATAGATATGAGATAGATAGATAGATAGATAGATAGAGAGATGAGATAGATAGATAGATAGATAGATATGAGATAGATAGATAGATAAATACATAGATATGAGATAGATAGATAGATAGAGAGATGAGATAGATAGATAGATATGAGATAGATAGATAGATAGAGAGATGAGATAGATAGATATGAGATAGATAGATAGATATGGGATAGATAGATAAATAGATAGATATGAGATAGATAGATAGATACATAGATAGATACATAGAAATGAGATAGATAGATAGATAGATATGAGATAGATAGATATAGATACATAGATATGAGACAGATAGATATTAGATAGATAGACAGATAGATATTAGATAGATGGATAGATAGATAGATAGATAGATAGATAGATAGATAGATAGATAGATAGATAGATAGATAGATAGATATGGTGGCAATGTAACTGGAGAAGAAAGCAACCCATTGCACTCTCCTTTGTTTTCTAGTAACGCACTCATGAAACATTGTATCCAATCATTGAATGAACCGCACTGTCGCTCCTGTATATCTACCATAAAATAATCCACTTGATCAGTGAAAAATCAGTATATCCCATTTGGGTTCTTTTCAGAGGTAGAAAACATGAATTGATTTTTTTTGGGGGGGGGGGGGGCGAGTGGGTCAAACCACTGATAGTAGTAACCATTTCTCTAGACCACCAGTAATTTCAGAATTAATCCCATTAATGCCTTTAACACTTTAGATCACCAGGGAAATTACCAATAATCTCCCCAAAACCACCGACCATCAGGAAAGCTGGCAAAATAGTGTAACAGCGGTGTGCTGCTACTCCTTAGCATTGTGACCTGATCACTTGAGACGTATTGGTGGTGTTACATCCGTATATTGGCAAATGCACCATTACTATCCACTGGCCTGTATGGTTGTAGCATTCAGTCATGGTGGGAAAGTATTATTCAGCTACTGTACGAAGTTACCATTTATTCACTGTGTTAGCGCAAAATTCGCTATCTCGATATACTGTGCGTTTCCAAATTAAGATAATATGTGTACAGGCCTGGAGAGCCTTTCAAAGACCACACGGCCTACATCATGTGTTCCCAAAAAGAGTCTCTTTATTCTGCGCGCGTTGAAACTTAAATAAGTTTCCACCCAGGAAGTATACAGTTACAATTATTTAGCGTGCTGATTGGTTGTCCTCAGAGGGAGGTATTTGTGAGTTAGCTTGTGGTGTCATCCATCTGGGAGGAACTTCAGTGAGCACGCTCAGTTCATTCTTGAATATGTCCTCGTGAGAAGAACATCCTGTGTTTCTCCTCTCTGCTGTCCAAGAACACCTAAAAAGGTTTGGCCAGTTAGAACTGGTTTTACCAGTTCTTGGGACAATAGGCACTGCTCCTTAAATTCTTGTGGAAGGGAGGGGGGAGGTGATGTTCCCTTCTTCCAGAAGTTCAGACCATTATAGACAAAATACAGTATATTCACAGTTGATAACAGAAAATACATACAAAATGGTGTACCTATAGGATATCTCCCACAATTCCCTCCTTTGTTGTGCGTATTTTCATTCTCCTGGATGGTTTTTCCTTCCTATTTGTGTTCTCGGGCCTTTCCCTACCGCCTACAGGGGACCCTAGCTGTCACCTTCCTTATCCCTGCCTACTGCTGGGTGATATCCAGGATAAGGAAAATACCTCACAACACTTACAGTTTCCCAACGGTATTCTAGGTAGATGGCTCCTGAAAGATTTATCTTTATTTCACGTTTTCTGCATAAGCCACCTTGTTCATAGTTTAAATGACATACAGCATGTTGAATGTGACTGGCTTTCCAAATGTGATCTCAGGTTATATTGTTTGTTACAGGTTAACATTGGTCTGATTACACAATATGGCTGAAACATTGGTACACTTACTGCTACCTTATTGTATCTGTTGACATTTTTGTACTATTTTATACACTAAAACTTGCTTAGTCATACACAAGCTTTTTAAAACCAAGATGTTATCAGTCTGAGACCCCCCACCATCTGAAGGAGCCAGTTTCATTGATCAAAGGTTCAGAATCAACAACTCAATTCCCTAGACAATGCTGTTGGTATCACAGGATTAACAAGACTCAACAGATTCCTGGCCATACAATGTATATGGACAGAGTTCAAACAAACCTATACAAATGGAACTGTAGTTAATGAAGTTAGCATTGTTTTGTCACATTTCACAGTTACATCAAAGCTTCCTACACCAAACAGGTTTGAAGTCCACATGAATGTTCATAGCTATTTGTATGTAAAATACAAAATGGAGGATGAAGGACAAAATGGAGGGCTACAAATAGGCAATTATATTTGCACCACAACGCAATATTCCTAGATTTGTCATAATCCTCTTCATCAGTAGTTATGTATTTACCACATCCCTTATGAGGAAGAAGAGAAATGACAGCCCAATGACCGCAGGGGTCCTACGTATAACAAAAGATTATGGGCCACATTTGTCTCCTTCCTTGATTATCTTTATTCAATGTCTGACATGAACCCAAATTAGCTTTTCTTGAAGTTTCACTGAGACCGTAGTGGTTAACAGCACTTGAAAGGATTCTTTGCATTTTGATCTGGAAACACGGAGAATACACATTTATGAGTGACAGATGATATAACTCCTGATGTAAGGCACTCACATGGGAGGTGAGGCCCTCCTTTTTGGCCTGTAATAAGCATAGGCCTATTACAGCAGCATTACCAAACAAAACCTTCATAGGGCCTCAACTTAGTCTTATATTTAGGCGTGGTTCTAACCAAGTAGATGACTAATAAAATGTTTACCTTTATTATTTACTATGACTTCTGCTGTATCCAAATATTCAAAATTACTTTCATAAAACATATTCTTAGGTCATATTTTTGGCGTGTTAAAATTTTTTTTTTTTTTTTTTTTTTTTTTATCAAGCCATGCCTCCAAATAACATGAAAAGAGGTCTATGCAAACCAACAACTCTAAACACCTACCTGTGGTAGCTGTATGCTATCATCCTGCAGTCACTGATACAGATAGTCTGGCTCGCACCGAGAAGGTACCTTGACCAATTGGCCTGGATTGTAACGGGCGCATATTATGCATCCCTGTACAAACCCTATTGCAGCAGTGTTGAACCCTGGGGTAAGCAAAGCAGAAGACACCATACCACACATTACCTCCTTGGATGAATGGGTTAGCTCAGGGATCAGGTGTGACATCATGGAGTACAGCGTGCAGGGGAGGCACAGGCATTTACCTTTCTGCCAGACCCCAGTAGCATTCCGCTCGCTTTTCCACTCCTCCTTTTTCTTCTTTTGAGGCCTGTTCCTGTAATTCAAGCAACAGAGAAATATCTACACCTGTTTCAGGTGCAAGCAGGTTACCAGCCGTTACCTCATTCTATGGAAGTCAGGCTGCTGCGGTGCCTACTCTCTGGTTCCTTCCAGCCTCAGTGGTTGTCTCTGTGGCATAAGCCTGGACTCTGATGATAAGTCACCTGTGCGGAAAGAGCTAAAACCTTGTAGAACAAAAGACACTTCTTCTGCGTTCTGGATTGGCTTACTCAAGGACCCCATGAAACTTCCACTGTGCCCCATAAGATGTGAAATCGTGTACGATTCCCAATGTGTACCTTAAGTCGGTGCAGACACAAACAGTCTTACCTGCAGCCAGCTTACATATTTCAGTGAGCGCCATCACCTCTATTTCCTGAGTAACTGAGTCTCTCAGGAGGAAAAGAGTGGTTTTTGTATAATTACCTCTTTCTGTCGGTTACCACTGCATAGCCTGTTTTACTTGTCCATTTCACCGATATTTGGAATCATCTATGGGTAAACTCAAGATTTACATTAATCATGGCAGTTACAACATTATTGTTAGGACCCCTAGTTTCTCCTTTCATTAATCTTCCGACAATCATTATCATGTGCTTGCTATTTAATGTCATGGTCTGCGCCTGCTGCCCCTCCTCTCAACCTTCTGAATTCAGTAAAAGACATGAAACGGCATTTGGAACTATACCCCTCTTGATTGCGATATGTGAGGGTGCTAGCAGGGCAGTCTCATACATAGCCTGGAAGCTGAAAGATGTTTAATTTGCACTCTATACAGTATTTTATTACCCCTTGAGGGAGCATGACGTTACGGGGCCCCACACCATCTCTGGTACCTGCACTAAAACATACTGCAAACAGGAGAGGAAATATTGTTATTACAATCTGCAACCATGACAACTGCACCAATGATGGTTAACTACTGGTTTACTAAGGGACTAGTATCCCTGATACCATTTGGGATATACTCAAATTCTGTCATTCAAAATTTTCTTATTTTTCAAATGTAACTATCTTCATGTTAAATACTGTTGTTAATTGAAAATGAGATAGACTCTAGAATAGAACTTTTGTTATTAATTTGACTAAAGTACTTATCAGATGTCTCAAGTACACAATTTCCTCATTTTAGTATCTTAATTGAATAATATTCAAATTAACACGACTCAATATTTTTAAATTCTCCACATACTCAAAGAACCTATATATATATATAAATATACTGTGGTAATCCTGGACTGTTATCTCACACAACTACCCTCAGAAATAAATTAGATGCCCCTCCTTTGGCCACCTACATTTGTTCAAGTGAGAGACTTAACATGGAGTCTAAGAGTGACCTTCCCTCTATACATTACCACAATATACATATATATACCAACATCCACTTAAATGGAGACACACTTCTCTCCTAGGCTGGTCTGTGTGGAGGGTGGAGCAAGACCTCTTCCTATTGTTCTTCCCTCCCATCTCCTTACATCACCTAGCTCCACCCCCTGTGGTCTGGCTCAGCGTTTGGTCTTTCTTGCCTCATTTCATTTCTAGCCATCGGACAGTATATACCATATAACACAATCTAACTCTCATACGGGCCCTTCATTTATACACACAAATTCACACTCACTGGGGTTTTAACTCACTCGTATACAGACTAAGTATCTCATGTGAAGTAGAAACTGGGATTGTATTTACTGTACATAGAACTTCCCATATTGAACAAAGTATATATATAAGAAAACTCTTATGTACCGCGGTTTTTACATATTTTGTTCAGAATAGGCTATCCAATGACAAACATAATACAACTTATGCCCATTTCCACCCGCATGCTTATATTCACCACTCCAGATAGCAACCATTATCATCGTTCATTGTTAAACCTTCTCCCTTTCTCTTAACTCATTGACTTGCTTTTTCCTTCACCCATTTTTGTGTGTCCATTTATGTTTACAAACATCATCTCACTGAATTTGCTTGCGAGTCATATTTTACGATTTTTCCCACAACTCACAACACAGGTCTGGCTTATCTTTTAATAAGCACTTACAATTTCACCCCTGCCCATCTTGTTGTAATTGGAAAAATCCTTAATTAATTGAGATTCTCTACTCCAGCACCTCATGGCACAGATCTGCATTTTTGGCACCACATTGTGGAACCTCAACAGTCCGTTTGGCCTGCCATAATCGGAGCAGAATCTCTGGCTAGCCCACATCTTTACTCCAAGCCAAAATTCCCTTGAGTTGATGTATGCAGACATGGCAAATGCAAGCATTCCATGTGCACCCCTCCCCCCACATAACAAAGGGAGACCTCTTCAGCCACATGTTGAACAATGGAAACTCACCGCATGGACACTCTCAGCAACTTTACTCACTACTATAACCTTCAGCTAAAATTGCTTATATCAACTTTCCTTTTTGCTTTCTTTTAACAAGTTATACTGCACTTTCTTTGTTCCTTATTAACCTGCACAGTCTGTTCACACCATTTACTTCTACAGAGACAATACAAAAACCCCCCATAGCTCACACCTTCTTACACTCAGAACATTTCTTCACAGACTTTCATAAAAACCACACAGTATATCTACTTGATTGTTCTTTTGATACAGACTTATAATATTTCAACTCACCCGGCCTGGGGCGGATCATAGCAGAGAGGGAGAGATGGTACAGGTACAAGAATAACTTATTACCTTGTTTGAGCTCATTATCTGTCCGTCTCTGCTTCGAAGTCCCCTTGTGTCCGGATAACGATGAAATATCTTCATATCTCTGTATCTTCATTATCCCAGCGGTGCCTCCAAATTTGTTAGCGCAAAATTCGCTATCTCGATATACTGTGCGTTTCCAAATTAAGATAATATGTGTACAGGCCTGGAGAGCCTTTCAAAGACCACACGGCCTACATCATGTGTTCCCAAAAAGAGTCTCTTTATTCTGCGCGCGTTGAAACTTAAATAAGTTTCCACCCAGGAAGTATACAGTTACAATTATTTAGCGTGCTGATTGGTTGTCCTCAGAGGGAGGTATTTGTGAGTTAGCTTGTGGTGTCATCCATCTGGGAGGAACTTCAGTGAGCACGCTCAGTTCATTCTTGAATATGTCCTCGTGAGAAGAACATCCTGTGTTTCTCCTCTCTGCTGTCCAAGAACACCTAAAAAGGTTTGGCCAGTTAGAACTGGTTTTACCAGTTCTTGGGACAATAGGCACTGCTCCTTAAATTCTTGTGGAAGGGAGGGGGGAGGTGATGTTCCCTTCTTCCAGAAGTTCAGACCATTATAGACAAAATACAGTATATTCACAGTTGATAACAGAAAATACATACAAAATGGTGTACCTATAGGATATCTCCCACAACTGTATGACGGTGTTATTCTCTAGAAATGGCCATAATAATCTAGACAGACCAATACACTCACAGTTAGATAGATTCTAAACTAGAATTGTATTTTCCAGTTTTCTCTGGTATTTATACCCTCACAGACCGGGGTGGATTGGGAATCCAGGTGGGTTAAATAGCCAATCCGCCCCTCATCACAGATGAAGAAAGCCGGACTACCACAGCTAAAATCATGAGGGATTTCTGGATCTTCCACTGCCGATTACTGAAGCTTCAACACAATAAGACAAGTTGGAAAGTCATACAGCTGTCTGCTTTGAGATTGGCACTTGAACACCAGATATGTCCCAGATTTTCAGATTAAGGGGCAATCCCGAGATGCGATACATCCTCTTTAGAATCCTCATCAAGTTTGGAGTTATAAATGAAAGCTTTAAAATGGATTTACAAGTTATCTGTTACAAATCCAGCTGTTGTCATTGAGAGATTGTGCTGAGGGGGTATTCTGCATTCTGAAGGCTGGTCTGGTAGGCATAGGCTTCACTTTATTCTGCGAAGTAACAGTGAAAATGTCCATAAACTTTACTAAATAACAAGTTTACTTACAGGAAATCTCACAATTAAAGTATGTATACAGCGATGATATGAGGTATATAACTCCAGGATAATCTAAAGCGAACTTGTCAGCTTCAACATACTGTCTAAACTGCAGACGTCATGTTGTACGAGCAGAAGGAGTGGAACACAACTCATATTTTATTCATTTATATCTCTGCTCATTCTGAGCTTAAAGGTCCAGTGGGCGGAGCCATGAGTGAGGGTCAGCTATCTGGGTATGAATGTATATACAGAAAAAGCTATCAGTAACTGATAGAAGTCCAGGGGGCGGTCCCATCAGTGAGTGGTAGATATCTGGGTATGAATGTATATACAGAAAAAGCTATCAGTAACTGATAGAAGTCCAGTGGGCGGTCCCATCAGTGAGTGGTAGATATCTGGGTAAGAATGTATATACAGAAAAAGCTATCAGTAACTGATAGAAGTCCAGTGAGCGGTCCCATCAGTGAGTGGTAGATATCTGGGTATGAATGTATATACAGAAAAAGCTATCAGTAACTGACAGAAGTCCAGTGGGCGGTCCCATCAGTGAGTGGTAGATATCTGGGTATGAATGTATATACAGAAAAAGCTATCAGTAACTGATAGAAGTCCAGTGGGCGGTCCTATCAGCGAGTAGTAGATATCTGGGTAAGAATGTATATACAGAAAAAGCTATCAGTAACTGATAGAAGTCCAGTGGGCGGTCCCATCAGTGAGTGGTAGATATCTGGGTAAGAATGTATATACAGAAAAAGCTATCAGTAACTGATAGAAGTCCAGTGAGCGGTCCCATCAGTGAGTGGTAGATATCTGGGTATGAATGTATATACAGAAAAAGCTATCAGTAACTGACAGAAGTCCAGTGGGCGGTCCCATCAGTGAGTGGTAGATATCTGGGTATGAATGTATATACAGAAAAAGCTATCAGTAACTGATAGAAGTCCAGTGGGCGGTCCTATCAGCGAGTAGTAGATATCTGGGTAAGAATGTATATACATAAAAAGCTATCAGTAACTGATAGAAGTCCAGTGGGCGGTCCTATCAGCGAGTAGTAGATATCTGGGTAAGAATGTATATACATAAAAAGCTATGAGTAACTGATAGAAGTCCAGTGGGCGGTCCTATTAGTGATTGGCAGCTATCTGGGTGTGAATGTGTATACAGAAAAAGCTATCAGTCACTGATAGCTCCGCCCACTGGACTTCTAAACTCAGGATAAGCAGAGATTTTAATGAATAACACAAGTTATACTGAATCTTTACCCATAAAACTATATATCAATGTGTTTCACTCCTTCTGATCCACATCATGCCGCCTGCAGTTTGGACAGACGTTAGAGCTGAAGGTTTCCTTGTCACTCAAACACAAGGGAGATCCCCTTCCTTTCACAAAGACTGTAAAGCTAGGCAGATCTAGTGTCGCTTCTGCATTATTGAACAACTTTGCAAGATATTTTGATTAAAGTCTCATGTCCATGGCCGTGTTTTCACTGTATATTACGTGTTCGTTGCACGATCGTGTGATATGTGGTGAATGGAGTCAATGAAAGTCAATGGGCGTTCATTGATCCATGCACAAGAATGCGTACGCATTTCTACATATGCCTGCATGCACCATATATTTGCATGAATTAATTTTTGACACGATTGACTTCTGATCTTAATTGGCATTTTTAAAGCCATTCACGTGGGGCGCTGCAACACGCAGTAAAAAAAACGGTGAAGCGATGGCAAGCAATGCTCAGAAGAAATACTCAGAATGGCAGTGGAATCCCTAATTAGGTTGAGCTGTCTTTTTTTCCCAGTGTTGTACGCAGGGTAACTCCCTCAAACTCCCTTTTTTCCAGTTGCCATAGAAATCTATTGGAGCTTGCTGAGTAATATGGCAAAAGATAGGGCAAGTCCTATCTCTTCATGCCCGTATAAACGATACGGCTGTGAAAAATAGAGCATGGTCGTATTTTTTCCTGCACTAATATCTTGTGCGAAAAAAACACATTTGTGTCAACGATGCCATTGAAATGAATATGTCTTTGTATTTTTTGCCATTCCTATCCTTCTTACTGATGTTTCCATGTTATTATTTTTGCATATGCATCGCTAGGGTATGCCGCCAAAATCTGATTGTCGGGATTGACCATGCAGCGTCTTAAGAAAGCTGAGTCTACAGGAGGCTTTCCTAACACAACTACCTCTTAGGGCTCCTTCACACGGGCTTATGTGATTTTACGCATGTCTCAACTCAACATATTTGCACTATGAATGAGCGACTTTTGAATGCGTGTCTGTGCATTGTACTGTCCTTCTTTACACATGCAGAGCGTGTTCATATGTGCGCGCAACACACCCTCTTTCTGAATTAAAGGGCTATTTAACCTAATGAGATCCAGATGTGTTCTTTTTCCCTCATGGCTTTGCACTGTTTTTCGCGCATCTCCTTGCATATTTGTGCACCACCATAGACTTCTATGGGGCTCTTTGGTGTGCAAATGTGCACAAAGTGGAGCATGTCCTAATTTATTTGTGCGCGAGAAATGCACACGCAAAAAAGGATATGTGAATGAACCCGTTGAAATCAAAGGGTCCTATTCTCTGCATATTGTACGTGCAAATGTTGTGCACACAAATACTTGTGCAAATATACCCGTGGGAAGGAGCCTTTAGTTGAAGCAATCACCAAGAGGCCACAACAGTTGCATTCTGGCCAATTAGACATTGGGGAAATATCCTAGCTAGAGATGAGCGAGCCTACTCGCTAAGGCAAATTACTCGAGCGAGTATTGCCTCTTGCGAGCACCTGCCCGCTCGTCTCTAAAGATTCAGGTGTCGGAAGGGGAGAGCGGGGGGGGGGGGGGGAATGGGGGGGAAGGGGAGATCTCTCTCCCCCCCCCCCCCCTCCGCTCCCACCTGCTCACTCCCGCAACTCACCACTCACCCCCGCCGGCAGCCGAATCAGATACTCGGCTAAGGCACTGCTCGCTCGAGTAGTTTGCCTCATCTCTAATCCTAGCATATGCTGACGCCGCACCTATAACCTTACATTGACCTTCTTTGCCTCTCGTAAAATAACTTGTATTTATTCTTCGCATGTCTCGCTTACTATTTGCTCCATTTTTGTTCATTAACTTCCAGAATAGTTTCAGAGACATAAAGTGGACCGATATTATATTCTGTTACAAACCATTACAATCTATACTCTAATATTAGACATCATTAACACCTCAACCAAAATGTACACTTTCGAGCCCACCCATATTGCCTAAATATTTTTAAACCTGCTATCGCCTCCTCTTAAACCAGTTGCCCCACTGCTGGGCATACGAGGGGCTTGCAAGCATCTTACTGTTATCCTTAGCCTGCCAGTATGGTATATCACAATGTTCCACTAAAAAGGATTCTAGGCGGATTTGCTTTCTCTTGTTTCCTGAGCCCTGCGTACTTGCATTGACCTAAGTAGATGTAGACCAGCTGGCCATGTCCATCACTCCAGCCAAGTCACAGAATTCCTGAGTATACTTAGATCCGGCAGGGCCTGTCGCACAAACACTCATTTGCAGTACTTGAGCAAACCGGGGCTTAAAATGAAAGAAGCTTGGAATTTCCCTCTGTTTCTCTGAAGACGCCAATTTTTTGGAAATTAATCATGAAAGATTTACCGCACATTCCACTTCTTTCTGTCTTCACTGTGGCTGCGTTTGGCTTGGCTGAGAGGCTCCCCAAAGGTTTGAGCAACTTCATCTTGTAGCTTGGTCACGGCTATGCATTTTAAGAGGGATGAGGGAGGGTTGGAAGTCTTAAATATCCAGCTAGGTTATTTGTTAGGTAGTGCTCTATTGTTGCCTTGTTACCGAGTTCATTGCTATTATGTGCCGTACCTGTCCATAGTCTGAGAAACTAACTTTGAGTTATATGTAGCTGCAATTAGATACAATTGTTGGTTACCCCGCTGTATAGCCTTGAAAGAAAGTGAATATTTACAAAGTGTGTATGTGTATATATCTATCCACTTATCCATATATATATATATCTAAATATATAGATATGTTTACCCACACTCATATAATTGACTACTGTAGTGGTCTATATTATTACTTCTTTCTCTCCCCATTCCCAAATAATTTCCCCATTGTCCTGTTCTTCATCTCTGGTATAGATACAGTTGTAGAGGAGCTCGGTGATGACCGAGCGATAAGTGTATGAGCCAACGATGACGTTTATGCCGCATAAAATGAATGACGAAGAAAAAGAGAATGATTCTCATTCGTCATTCGGTCGTTGGCTCACATTTAGACCGAACAGCTATTGTTCACTTGATTTTTTTTTATTATTATTATAATTGTTCTGTCTACAAGCACCTTTAACCCTTTGTTCATTGTGATGAATCTGGGTAGATAATGTATAACATATACACGCGGCTTTACAGTAACACTGCGTCACTATGCATCACTACTTGTATCGATGGTCTTAAGAGACATAGATGATAGGTTACATTTGTTTTTTCATACTTAATATTCTTTCTTTAGCATCGTATTAATATTTTGCAGTCATCTCTTTCTTGTACTATCCAACATAACTTACATTTGAAGTCATTTCTGATGGTTTAATGCCGCTGTGCAGTTTTGTAATAATTATATTGTTAAATCATGGTCATGGCAAAGAGGGAGGCTGGTGAGTAGCAAACTGAATGCCCTGGATGTAGGATCGCGCAGCTATGACTGTGCATTGAATACTATATATTTGAAGAAGAAAAAAAATGGCACAACCCTTTGATATGACACACCCTTCCTGTAGCATGCATCTGTACTTGAGCCCTTTGTCTGACGAGACCCAATATTCATATGTAGGCATGTATTTATTCGTTTGCGGTTTCAATTGTTTCACTGCCTAGTACATAATACCATCTGTATAAAAACACAATCTGGTTTTAGTAATATTCCTCATGCATAGTAATACTAAATGGTAATATGTATAGAAATTGGGAAAAACTCATTTCTATATGTCCATATACAGTATTTTCAAGTGCTTAGATTATTATTGAGCACACTAGAAACAAAGGCAGGGGTCCGCTTTCTTGTAGCAAAGAAAATCCAAAAGAAGCTTTTACTAGGATGTTCCTTATATAGACAGAAAGGTTGGGGTCCTAAGAATGGACTCCAGGCCTGTATAACCATTGCATCTTGTTTGGGTGCATTATCTATCTCATATCTATCTATCTAATATTTATCTATCTATCTCATATCTATCTATCTATCTATCTATCTCATATCTATCTATCTATCTATCTCATATCTATCTATCTATCTATCTATCTATCTATCTTATATCTATCTATCTATCTATCTCATATCTATCTATCTATCTCATATCTATCTATCTATCTATCTCATATCTATCTATCTAATATTTATCTATCTATCTCATATCTATCTATCTATCTATCTATCTCATATCTATCTATCTATCTATCTATCTCATATCTATCTAATATTTATCTATCTATCTCATATCTATCTATCTATCTATCTATCTATCTCATATCTATCTATCTCATATCTATCTATCTATCTATCTCATATCTATCTATCTATCTCATATCTATCTATCTATCTATCTATCTCATATCTATCTATCTATCTCATATCTATCTATCTATCTATCTATCTCATATCTATCTATCTATCTATCTATCTATCTATCTATCTATCTATCTATCTATCTATCTATCTCATATCTATCTGTGTGTGTGCAACATATTGCTTCTTCACCTAGATGGCATATAAAAATCTACATTGGGTGATCTGCATGTACTTTAGGCCCATTTAATGAGTCTAATCCAAGTGCTGACCCACAGCAGGCACCCGCATTCAAGCAACACGGATATTTCCTAAAGGATGGAACAAATCAATGCATATACTTCAAATCAAAGTTGATTGTGTTCTTAAAGGTGTTCAACGGGACTTACATGTTGATGACTTATCTGCAGAATAGGCCATTTATATCTGATCGGTATGGGTCCAAATCCTGGGACACCCAACAATCAGCAGAATGAAAGGGTTAAAATCCTGCCTATTATAGCTTCATTCACCTCATGAATTAAATACAACTTTTATATATGTCCTATAAATAAATCAAACATTGGACCCAGGGGTATAGTGAAAAGCTAATGATTACTCGTGGAAAAGTTCAGCTTGACCCCCAACCCTCACAGACAAAGCTTGTCTTTACAGCTGCTGGTTGCTGTTCTCTAATAGTCCTAAAAGATCAGGGGCACAATGTCAAGATATGTGTCCATCGGCCCTCCCCCAACAAACAATTCAAAGGCCTACAGGGAAATGCAATAACATTTTAAGTAAAAAAAAAACATCCAAGTTAAAAGAACCACTATAAAAAGCCAATATTACCCCCATACAGTGACCAAATAGCAGTAGATACCAGCTCTAAACAGACACTTTGCAGATACTACAAGCGATTACAATACCATTGTATCTAGTGATCATAGGTGGAAATTCCACTTACTCAAGTTGTTCACATTCCCTTTTCTTTTGCATCTGGTTCAGACTGCCATGATGACTTCTCCCATTCAAAACTTGTCTCTGTAGAATTTAAAATGGCAAACTTTTTGGCCCCTTGCTTTTCCAGGACCCTTTCTACTTTGTCCACACCTGTACAAAATCTCCCCATTCATAGTGCCCAAAATAGTCATTAGGGCAGTAACTGCCACTTTTAGTACCCTCCATACAATAAAAAAAAAAACCCTTAGTAATAATGTCCCATTATGCCTCTTTATGCTGTAAAATAAGAAAATGCTATACTTATCTCTCTTGCTTCCCCTGCTGATCTATTCTACCTCAGTTTTTCTTCTGTTCTGGGTTGTATGGTATACATGACAAGAAATGTGACCACTGGTCCAATCCCTGGCCTTGGACACTGAGGTCAGAGATAGGCCATAGTGGTCACGTGCTGTTCAGCATGTGATTGATCTACCCAAAAGAGGAAGGAATGAAGTGGAGCAGATCATCAAGTGGATTGAGAGAGGGAAGCGGAGCATTTTTTTTTATTTTTGTACTCTTGTATTGTCTTGGTGCCCACTGGGGGAATTAAATGGGTTTCTGGTGGGCCCATCCGAGCCTGCCCTCACCTCGCCAATCATTCGAATCCCTCCCTGACCAAGTCTTTTCCAATCTGGTACATCAGAACACTAGCTAGGAGGAGACAGAGACAGGCAAAATAATACATTGACAGGCTCTGTTATCAAACTTCTGCAGCTACAAGGAGGGTGTGAATGATCAGAGGGGTGAAGCACTAATAACACTTTCCTAGTGTAGTGAGTGGAGCCCAGTCACAACTGCAAAACCTGCCCCTCATATAGCTAGGAGACTGATTGGACTTTGTATATGAAAACTATTGCAGGCAAAAACAGCAGAGTCTTCCTGCTTCTAATTAGATTCCAAGTCTAATTTTTTTCAGTTCAGAAATAGTTTGATGGCAGTGCCAAAGAAGGTGATTATAGGATATGTATGGAATAAATTGGACTCACCTGGTGTGAGCAGCCCGTTAATAGACCGCCTCCCACACTGCTGATCCTTGTTCTCCTATAGCTACAATAATGGTCGTCCACTTCACCAGTGAATCCCTATCGATGTTCAAAGTGACCGGGAGAGCATCTAGAGAATACCTAAGGCCTCAACCACAGAGTCGAGGATATAAGAGGTTACAAAAAAATTCCACACTCTGTAGTGTTTATAAAGAGTATAAGCTAACTTCATTGAGGGGTTCATGATGACTAATGAACCTCCTTGAAAATCCAGGTTGGCCTTCGCAATAAATGCACATTCCATCCAGATTTCTTTTAAGAGAGTGGATGCTCTTCCCTTCTTTATTCCAAATATGTTAAGAAATAGACGTAGAATTTGTGAAAGTACGTATAAGGCCCAATGTCCCTGGGCAAATTTGAATTGCGGAATCTGCGCGTGGCACCTGATTGACAATTTAAGCTGCCCGTAGGGGGACATGGGTATCTGCAGTTAAATTAAAGCATGTGGATTTGTTTTGCGGACCTTCTGGTGTGGAAAGGAAATTGCAGCATGCTCCATTTTGTTGCGGTTCCCACACGGACAGCTTCCATTGCAGTCAATGGAAGCCATCCGATCCACAGCCTGTCTGCAATTCCGCGGGGAAAGCAGGAGATTAAAAAAAGATCTGTACCATGCATGTGCAGTGGTGCCTCGACTATATCTGCAGTGAAGACCTGGACAGGTAAGCACGGTCGTTGGCCGCAGCAGAGTCGGATTCCACTGTGGGCTCCCATATGCGGAATCTGAGCCGCCCGTGGACATGAGGCCTAAGAGAGTCATCTTCTGTTTGGAGACCTTATCACAAAAGGGACCCAATGAAGCATTTGAACACATCTAACTCTATTTTATGTCTTTTAAACAGCTTCTGGTTCTCCTGATCCTCCCCAGGCCCTTTTTACATGTATGTTATAATTTTTATCATTATTTTTATATTCTTTAACATTTTTATAACTTTTATCTGATATTAATTTTTAGCCGTTTCTTAAATATATGAAACACTTATATGTGTACATTTTATTCATATACTTCATTCCATTTTATACTTAATTAAAAGTGTTTTAACTGAATTTTTAATATTTGATATTTATGAGATTTCTAATGATTACATATATACATATTTTTAATACTGTCAAACTGTTAAGATTCCTTTCGGTTTAATTCCATTATTTTATCCTATTTTATTATTTTTATTACTAATTTATTTCACTTAGCATTATCTGACCTTAATCACCCTCTGCGACGTTACCCTGGTTCTAGTCTCTAAGGTTATATTCTTTATTGCTATACTTTAATGTTCACATTTTTATTATAAGTTCATTTTTTATGTTTTATTTCTCTAATCTAATCTATTTCTTATGCAACACATTCTTGGCAATTTTTCTTGTAAACAACTGACTTCTTGCTAAACATTATATTTAAAATTATCAGTAGGGCCAAGTATAACCAATTGCAATATCATTGTATGAACATACCACAGAACTTCAAAACCAGCAAACTTTATTAGACAATACACACAGAACTGTATCATAAAGGTTTATACTTCCGATCAGGTGACCATCTTCTTCTGACCACGTGTGTTCTTTGGTGCACACTCTCTCACATGTGCGCTCTCATGGTTTGTGCTTGATAATGGAGGCAGGCATGTTATAAAACCTCCGAAATGCGTTGCACTTCCCATACTGTACTTTACTCTCCTAATGTATTTGGAATAAAGAAGGGAAGAGCATCTACTCTCCCAAAAGAAGTCTGGATGGAAAGTGCATTTATTGTGAAGGCTAACCTGGATTTTTGAGGAGGTTCATTGGTCATATATATAGACATATAATAATTAGCACAGTGTTTCTGCAGCTCTACTCTTTTGGCTTCTGTCCCTAATCTTGCGTAATCCAGCCCAGTCCCTTTTGTGTCCCCCACATAGCAATAGTGCCCTCCTTTGTCTAGTCCACCATAATGATGCTCTATACAGCAATAAGTCCCCATTTTAGCCCAACACACTTTCATAGTAGGGTCATATTTGCCACTAGATACTGGAGGCAGGAGGGGCGGTCCTAGGAGCAGTCCGGGAGGTTTTATTTAATTTTTAATAAACATATCTACTGGTGGACCCTTTGCCTCCTGCCAGACTGGTGGTGAAAAGAGAGATGGGTCAGGCATACACAAATCAAAGGATGCCACTTTCAGAGGCAGGGATGCGGAAAGGAACTGCCAGGCACTTTCTCCTCCCTCCCCTGTCCTGAAAGAGTGAAAACTTCATTAATTGGTGGAGCAGAAGTCAATATGCTGCTCCACCAGAGATACATAACTTCTATCTCATGGGTTCCTCTGTAGTCTGCAGAGTAAGCTTGTGACTAAGTCCATAGAGGAAGCCTGGAAGGTGTAGGGGAAAGAGTATCAGCCTACCTGACATCAGCATTAATGGGGATAGCGCAGGTAGCAGCGATCCTACTTGGTTTTAGTGACTCAAGCATCAGTTGTTAGCGCTGTTGCTTTGCGGCACTGGAGTTCTAGGTTCAAAACTGATGACGGGCAACATCTGGATAGGATTTTTCTGTTCTCTTTGTGTTTATTCTTGCTGTTTTTCTCCTCCTCCTGAGCAGAACAGACAGGTGTGAGTTGTTAGCGCTGCTACGTTGCAGTGCTGGAGTTATAGGATCCAGTCACACAATGTGGTGAAGAATTGTAGAGTTATTAGGGCATTCCATATTAAGAAACAACTTTTCTTATTGATTTCAATAGCTTAAAATCTTGGTATTAGAAATCTCCTAGAACTGCTGCTTCAGAATAAAAAGCAGAGAAGCAAATCTAAAACTCCATATTTAACAGTTGTGCTTACATTTCTTCATGGCCATTAAAGCCGACCATATAGTATGTAGTGAGTTGTTTGATGCAACACTTGACCTCTGTTACAACTTTGTGTAAAGATTCAGATGATTTATGGCACTAGAAGAAAATATAGCGATTCGTCCTATTTTGCTATTAATTTAGTGCATACGTATTGAACTGTCTTCATTTACGGAAAGTGACTGTTCCCAGTAAGAGAAACCAAGTAATTTTGTAGATATGATACCTTTAGCAAAAAACACATGATGTTAGTGGAGGCTTTCAATCCTATGCAGGGTTCTGCTTCAGGCTTAAATAAAATAGATCTGAAGAGGCATGCGTATTTATACACACATACTTATGACAAGGCACAGACATGGATGTGATTAATTTGCACTTAAAAGAATACTACAACAGAAATACAAACATCTTTAAATAGTCACTGATAAAGATATGACGGTTTTATGGTCCCTGAATTAGTGTTAGGGGGTCACCAGGTCAGTGTTATTTGTGCTATAGATTTCTCATACTTACCCGTCACACATGAACCCTCTTGAGCAATTTAACTCTCTGTTAAAAGTGTAAAAAGTTGTTATAAATTTATATTCCCAAATTCTTCTATGGCTTTGTGATTTGAAACTACCTTTCAGTCTAATAACTTTCATATCTTCTATGTTGTGTCCGTGACTAGAAAAGTGCTCCACCACAGGTAGTTCTGTCTTTTTCTGTTTAATTGTGTAGGGATGAGACCTCATTCTTGCTTTATGTTTTTGTCCTATTTCTCCAACATAACGAGCCCAACAGGACATTTCCTGCACAGGATCAGGTACGCAACATTGGATGTGGAACATGTGAATGTCCCCAGGATCTTGTAGTCCTGCTGTGTTGGGGATTTGTATCCTGTCCACGGTCCGTACATGTAAGCAGGTCTTGCAGCTCCTTGCCTTGCAGGGATAAGTTCCTTTTTTGTGTGTCAAAGGGCAATGCACTCCTGATTGTAAAGTTCCTCAAATTTGGAGGATGCCTGTAACACAAAAGGGGGGTCCGGGAATATGGTTTTCAGACGGTCATCCTTGTGTAGGGTATGATGGAGTTTCTTTGCAGTTTTTCTTAGTACCTCTAGCTGTGAATTGTAGGTCACTATTAGAGGCAAAAAGTTGTTTCCTTCCTTCTCTGTGTATTGGAGTAGCTGATTTCTGGGTATTCTGGGACTCTGGTGATTTGGGCACCATTTGAGGTGGGATGGTAGCCCGGATTTAAAAATGTCCTTTTAAGATGGTTCCTCTCTGTCTGTTGGGTTGGAGCAGATCTGGTTGTATCTGATAGTCTGGCTGTAAACAATCGTCTTTTTGATGTGTTTAGGATGGGAATTGTCCTATTTGAGGTATGTGAGATGATCATTCAGTTTCCGGTACAGGGATGCATGTATTGAGTTGTTTGAAATTTTGATGGTGGTGTCCAAAAAGCTGATTTTGGTATATAAGTAGCTTGATGTTAGGTTTATGGTGGGGTGGGATGCATTGAATCTCTTATAGAATTTTATTTGTTTTTGATGGTGTTGGTCCAGTTGATGTCAGCAATGTAGCAGTAGTAGGTCAATGGTTTGCTGGAGCAGAAGGCCAGAAAGTCACTCTCCAGATTTGCCATGAAAAGGTTGGCATATTGTGGTGCCATTTTACTGCCCATGGCGGTTCCGGTGAGTTGCAGGAATATCTCTTTGCCAAAGGAGAAATAGTTGTGTATGAGGATGAATTTCATGAGTTATAACATGGATTCAGAGGCAACCCCATTGGCTTAAGGTCAGTCCATCTTTGTGTGGGATGTTGGAATATGTGTGGGAGTGTACACCAAGCATCCACCCCCCTCATTATCAGGAGGCAGTGTGAGTGGGTGTTTCATCGGTGTCCTGCACAGGTGTTATTGGCTCCTCCATTTGGTAGTCAGCTACCTGCATGGGGAGAGGAGGATGCATCTATATGCACTTCTCAGTCAGTAAGTAACGGCCATTTTCTGTGATTGGATGTTGGAATATAAGGATTCCACGTTCAGGGTGGCCAGGATGGTGCCATCGGGGAGGGAATCTATGGTTGATAGTTTGTTCAGTAGGTCCATGGTGTCTTGCAAGTAGCTGGTTATGTTTCCCACCAGTGGTTTAAGTATACCTTCTACCCAACCTGAGATTCCTTCAGTGAGGGTTCCCACACCTATGATAATTGGCCTCTCTGGGTTACCAGCGTTGTGTACTTTTGGAAGCATGTAGAATGTTCCAACCCTGGTGTTCTCCAGCATCAAGTCCAAAAGTTTCCATTTACAGAATAACATAATGTTATACTAGTATAACATGGGATTCTTGAGCTCATCTCTTTACCTACTCGCTCTTAAGAAATGTGATTGTTAGTGTTGCAATAAAACAGCATTGTGTGCATAGCCTAAGGATCTACTCATACTGGCATCACTATAGGTCTATTCTGACATTTTTAACAGAGAAACATAAGGAAACATTTCCCTATGATTTTCAATGGATCTTTTCTAATTGGAAATACTATCAGTTGGCATCAGTTGTTTGTGTTGTCTTGTGTAATCCTAACAGTAACACAGAGAGCCCTGATGGGTCCCATTCAAGTCAATGATATCCATTGGAATCCATTAAGCTTCCATTTCAACCAGCTAAAAATAAATCTATCAGAAACTGAAGCCTTGGTGCAGATATGAGCAGAACCTAAAATATTGTTTCCTATTAAATTCTGCACATATCTTTCTTTTAACTTATATATGTATATAAGGAGATTCCAAAGCCAGGGCCACTTGGTAGATCTTCTGAACGAAAAGAGATATAGGTTGGAAACTTTGTAGAACACCTAGATGGGTCAGGGGAAAACTTTTTGGCACTATAGTGGTACCTGTTGGCAATCTTGGTGGCAACCATACTGGATACAGTCCAAGAAACTTCAACAGAAAGGGGTCATGGGACACATGATTTAAGGATAGAATTTCATCAGAAATTGATAGGTGCGGTCATATTTTCAAAACAGTATCTACAAATATTTTTGAGTTATGGATGATGTTATGTTAAGTATTAATTATTTTATGTTGAATTATGGGGTATGGAAAACACTAATCACATGCCCTTTCATGTACCAGAAGATACTGTTAACAATCCAAGACAGAATTGAGATAATCCTGATGGTCAGAAGTTCATGTGAGGTTGCAGAGGCTTTCAATCAAAAACACCCAGAAAGATAGTTAGTCAGTACATAAAATATAAGGAAACTGATTCAGAAGTTCAGGGAGACTGGAAGTGTCCAGGACAAAGTGAGAACTGGTGGTTGGAGCAGTGTCTCCAATCCTCAGATGTAAACAGCTGTGCTAGCTGTTTTCATGAAGAGTCCACATAAAAGCACCAGAAGACTAGTATTGGGGCATAGTGTGTGTCATGTTCTCTTGTTCTCAGTTAGTCCTGAACATTTCCAGTTTCCCTGACTTCTGAATAAGTTTCCTGATAGTTTGTACAGTCACTGTCTATCTTACTGGGTGTTCTTGAATGAAAGCCTTGGCCACATGAACTTTTGTTACTGACCATCAAAATGATCTCACTTCTGTCCTGTATTGTTAATGGCATCTTCTGGTACCTGAGAAGACATGTGATCAGTATTTTCCATACCGCATAATGCAACATAACAACATTATTAATACTGAATGTAATGTCATCCACAACTCTAAAATGGTTAGAGGTATTGAAAATATGATTGCACCTGTGAATTTCTGATGAAATTCTATCCTTAAATCATGTATCCCATGGCCCTCTTTTTTTATTGAAGTTTCTTGGGCTGAATTCAAGATGGCTTCCACCAAAATAGCTGACAGGCACTGCCATAGTGCCAAAAAGTTCTCCCCCACACATCTAAAAGTGTTCTACAAAGTTTCCTACTACTATCTTGTTTCATTCAGAAGATATTCTTGGTGGCCCTGGCATTTGAATCACCTTGCATTATTCACATATTGTTAATAGCCAAGTTCTTATATGATGCTGTTGTACTATACTAGTGCCGAATGCTATTCTAAGCTGCCACTTTGTAGACTAAAATGTATTAGATCATTGGCACTGCTGCTTTTATAGTCTCTGTAAAATGCTTTGATGAAAATTCATTGTTACTAAATTCAAGATTGTCATCTTTTATTTTGGGAAATTTGAGCATAAAATTAGGAATAGAAACATTACAGTGTCCTACAGAGAGGCGGGAATGGCACTGCCTGATTTTAAATTATATTATATAGCAGGTCAAATGCGATATTTAAAACATTGGATCGGATGGACCCTTACTAAATGCTGAACACCACCTGATGTACTGCTGCTCTTCTACTTTGTGGTGGATGGTTCTGGAAAATCACAGAATATATTCTAATTATTTATTACCAATTCATAAATTAGCCATTTGAATATAGGATCTAGTCAAGGGAGTGATATGGTATAGGGACCTCCCTTCTGAGACTCCTTTATGGGATAACAGAGGACTCTCACATCTTTATAAACTTCCTGATTCTAAATATTGGATAGAGCATGAAATAAGATCGCTATCACATCTATTGGTTAATGGGATTTTTATATCTTTTGAGCAACTACAGACACATGACATACCCCGATTGAGCTTTTATAGGTTTCTTCAGCTGCATCATGCAGTATGTGCCCAGTATCCTCAGCCTTGTCCAACCACATCGGCCTATCCTTTGATTGGGATACTATGTATGCAAGGGCCTAAGGCCGCCTGCAGACGGGCGGAAATCCCGCAGCGGGATTTCCGCCACTGAAAGTCTGCATAGGAGTGCATTACAATACGCACTCCTATGCAGACGGACGCGTTTTGGCCGCGCGAAATCTCGCGCGGCAAACAAACCGCGGCATGTCCTATTTTTGTGCGGGTCTCGCACTCACCCGGCCGCCGGCTCCGGTCTGCGCATGCGCCGGCTGCGCGGCAGCCGGCACATGAAAGAGCCGTGGCCGCCAGGCGCGGGTGAGTACGCGCTCGTCCCTGCAGGCTCTCGGGTCGGGTCCCGCGGCAAGAATTCTCGCCGCTGGATCCGACCCGCTCGTCTGCAGGCAGCCTAAAGGGTTAATTTCCTTTTTATATACTCATCTGAAAATTTTCACATTGAAAGTCACATCTCATTTTCCATTTTGAATAAGATCGAGGGGAGAGGGAAGAGGAAAAAAGGAAGGGGAAGAGGTTATACAGAATGCACTAGATGTCTCCCTCATCATAAGGGAGACTATACAGTTAGTAATATAGGCGGGAAAACCATAACATTGTATCATAGTAGTGCTAATAATGATACATAGGAGATAAAAATAATTGAACCAGTACTTCCAGGGTGCATTGAATGAGGAAATTATGTTCCTTCTCAGAGTAAATAGCTTTTCATAAGAACAGTGTTCTGATACCACATCAATCACATTCTGTTTCGCATGGATGTCAGGAGACCTCCAATGTTTTACTATTTGGAATTTCACTGATAGTAGAATATGAGATATGATTTTCCTTTAAACATCCATAATATCAGCAGTTGTGGGTTAGGAGTGAGTTGCAACCTCGTAATCTTTTGTATCAACGAAAACACTGCTAACTAGAGATGAGCGAACGCGTTCGTCCGAGCTTGATATTCGTGCGAATATTAGGGTGTTCGGGATGTTCGTTATTCGTGACGAACACCATGCGGTGTTCTGGTTACTTTCACTTCCTTCCCTGAGACGTTAGCGCGCTTTTCTGGCCAATTGAAAGACAGGGAAGGCATTACAACTTCCCCCTGCAACGTTTAAGCCCTATACCACCCCCCTGCTGTGAGTGGCTGGCGAGATCAGGTGTTCGCCTAATATAAAAGTCGGCCCCTCCCGCGGCTCGCCTCAGATGCGGTGTGAGTTAGATGAGGGACAGTGCTGTTTATACCGGAGCTGCTGTAGGGAAAGAATTGGTAGTTAGTGTAGGCTTCAAGACCCCCCAAAGGTCCTTATTAGGGCCACTGATAGCTGTGTGTTGGCTGCTGTTAGCAGTGGCATTTTTTTTTTTTCTCAAAATCGCCTCTGCAGACCGTTGCACCCGGCATTAGGGACAGAAGTGCTGCATAGGCAGGGAGAGTGTTAGGAGTGAGTGTAGCCTTCAAGAACCTCAACGGTCCTTTCTAGGGCCATATTTATCCGTGTGCAGTACTGTCCAGGCTGCTGTTAGCTGTGCTGCATTTTTTTTGGGCTTCTCAAAATCGCCTCTGCAGAGCATTCCACCCTCCATTGATACTGCAGGGAAAGAATTGTATAGGCAGGGCCACAACACAGTTATTATTCATAGAATATACGCAGTGCTGCCTGTTGGTGGGAAAAAACTGAAAACAAATCTATTTGTCCAGCCTCTGTCCGTCCTTACGGGCGGTGGAGACGTGTGAGCTGCGTGAAAAACATTGCTAAATCATACGCACCCAGCTACGCTTTACTGCTGGCTTCGCCATTTGCTTTCCTTAATTGGGAAAAAAAATACCTGCTCTGCCAGAGTTATAATAACTCTGCTACCCTCACGTTCTGTGACACATAAGCAGGGACACAGCACAGTTATTAAACTTCTCAGGTTCATTGAATATACGCAGTGCTGCCTGTTGGTGGGAAAAAACTGAAAACAAATCTATTTGTCCAGCCTCTGTCCGTCCTTACGCCTGTGGAGACGTGTGAGCTGCGTGAAAAACATTGCTAAATCATACGCACCCAGCTACGCTTTACTGCTGGCTTCGCCATTTGCTTTCCTTAATTGGGAAAAAAAATACCTGCTCTGCCAGAGTTATAATAACTCTGCTACCCTCACGTTCTGTGACACATAAGCAGGGACACAGCACAGTTATTAAACTTCTCATGTTCATTGAATATACGCAGTGCTGCCTGTTGGTGGGAAAAAACTGAAAACAAATCTATTTGTCCAGCCTCTGTCCGTCCTTACGCCTGTGGAGACGTGTGAGCTGCGTGAAAAACATTGCTAAATCATACGCACCCAGCTACGCTTTACTGCTGGCTTCGCCATTTGCTTTCCTTAATTGGGAAAAAAAATACCTGCTCTGCCAGAGTTATAATAACTCTGCTACCCTCACGTTCTGTGACACATAAGCAGGGACACAGCACAGTTATTAAACTTAGATAATTCATTCACTAGAGGCAGTGGGGCCTGTTGGTGGGAAAAAACTGAAAACAAATCTATTTGTCCAGCCTCTGTCCGTCCTTACGCCTGTGGAGACGTGTGAGCTGCGTGAAAAACATTGCTAAATCATACGCACCCAGCTACGCTTTACTGCTGGCTTCGCCATTTGCTTTCCTTAATTGGGAAAAAAAATACCTGCTCTGCCAGAGTTATAATAACTCTGCTACCCTCACGTTCTGTGACACATAAGCAGGGACACAGCACAGTTATTAAACTTCTCAGGTTCATTGAATATACGCAGTGCTGCCTGTTGGTGGGAAAAAACTGAAAACAAATCTATTTGTCCAGCCTCTGTCCGTCCTTACGCCTGTGGAGACGTGTGAGCTGCGTGAAAAACATTGCTAAATCATACGCACCCAGCTACGCTTTACTGCTGGCTTCGCCATTTGCTTTCCTTAATTGGGAAAAAAAATACCTGCTCTCCAAGAGTTATAATAACTCTGCTACCCTCACGTTCTGTGACACATAAGCAGGGACACAGCACAGTTATTAAACTTAGATAATTCATTCACTAGAGGCAGTGGGGCCTTTCGTTTTCCAAAAAGGGCAAAAATTATATTTGGCCTGCAGTCTTGCGCCAATTTATTTCCTGCCTGTGAAATCAAATCACTGGTAATACAGCATGCTGAGGGGTAGGGGTAGGCCTAGAGGACGTGGACGCGGCCGAGGACGCGGAGGGCCAAGTCAGGGTGTGGGCACAGCCCGAGCTCCTGATCCCGGTGTGTCGCAGCCGACTGCTGCGCGATTAGGAGAGAGGCACGTTTCTGGCGTCCCCACATTCATCGCCCAATTAATGGGTCCACGCGGGAGACGGTTATTAGAAAATGAGCAGTGTGAGCAGGTCCTGTCCTGGATGGCAGAAAGTGCTTCGAGCAACCTATCGTCTACCCGCAGTTCTGCGCCGTCCACTGCTGCCAATCCGAATCCTCTGTCTGCTGCTCCTCCTTCCTCCCAGCCTCCTCACTCCACTACAATAACACCTGCTCAGGAGCGGGAACACTCCCAGGAACTGTTCTCGGGCCCCTGCTTAGATTGGGCAGCAGCGGTTCCTCTCCCACCAGAGGAGTTTATAGTCACTGATGCCCAACCATTCGAAAGTTCCCGGGGTCCGGGGGAAGAGGCTGGGGACTTCCGCCAACTGTCTCAACAACTTTCTGTGGGTGAGGAGGACGATGACGATCAGACACAGTTGTCTTGCAGTGAGGTAGTAGTAAGGGCAGTAAGTCCCAGGGAGCAGCGCACAGAGGATTCGGAGGAAGAGCAGCAGGACGATGAGGTGACTGACCCCACCTGGTGTGCAACGCTTACTCAGGAGGACAGGTCTTCAGAGGGGGAGTCAAGGGCATCAGCAGGGCAGGTTGCAAGAGGCAGTGCAGTGGCCAGGGGTAGAGGCAGGGCCAGACCGAATAATCCACCAAGTGTTTCCCAAAGCGCCCCCTCGCGCCATGCCACCCTGCGGAGGCCGAGGTGCTCTAAGGTCTGGCAGTTTTTCACAGAGACGCCTGACGACCGACGAACAGTGGTGTGCAACCTTTGTCGCGCAAAGCTCAGCCGGGGAGCCAACACCAACAGCCTCACCACCACCACCATGCGCAGACATATGATGGCCAAGCACCCCGCAAGGTGGGACAAAGGCCGTTCACCGCCTCCGGTTTGCACCCCTGCCTCTCCCCCTGTGCCCCAACCTGCCACTGAGATGCAACCCCCCTCTCAGGACACAGGCACTACCGCCTCATGGCCTGCACCCACACCCTCATCTCCACTGTCCTCGGCCCCATCCAGCAGTGTAGTTCAGCGCACCGTTCAGCCGTCGCTTGCGCAAGTGTTCGAGCGCAAGCGCAAGTACGCCGCCACGCACCCGCACGCTCAAACGTTAACCGTCCGCATCGCAAAATTCATCAGCCTTGAGATGCTGCCGTATAGGGTTGTGGAAACGGAGTCCTTCAAAAGTATCATGGAGGCGGCGGCCCCGCGCTACTCAGTTCCCAGTCGCCACTACTTTTCCCGATGTGCCGTCCCAGCCCTGCACGACCACGTCTCCCGCAACATTGTGCGCGCCCTCACCAACGCGGTTACTGCCACGGTCCACTTAACTACGGACACGTGGACAAGCACAGGCGGGCAGGGCCACTACATCTCCCTGACGGCACATTGGGTGAATTTAGTGGAGGCTGGGACAGAGTCAGAGCCTGGGACCGCTCACGTCCTACCCACCCCCAGAATTGCGGGCCCCAGCTCGGTGCTGGTATCTGCGGAGGTGTATGCTTCCTCCACTAAAGCACCCTCCTCCTCCTCCTCCTCCTCTGTCTCACAATCAAGATGTGTTAGCAGCAGCATGTCGCCAGCAGTCGGTGTCGCGCGGTGTGGCAGCACAGCGGTGGGCAAGCGTCAGCAGGCCGTGCTGAAACTACTCAGCTTAGGCGATAAGAGGCACACGGCCCACGAACTGCTGCAGGGTCTGACAGAGCAGACCGACCGCTGGCTTGCGCCGCTGAGCCTCCAACCGGGCATGGTCGTGTGTGACAACGGCCGTAACCTGGTGGCGGCTCTGCAGCTCGGCAGCCTCACGCACGTGCCATGCCTGGCCCACGTCTTTAATTTGGTGGTTCAGCGGTTTCTGAAAAGCTACCCACGCTTGTCAGACCTGCTCATAAAGGCGCGCCGGCTATGCGCACATTTCCGCAAGTCCCACACGGACGCTGCCACCCTGCGCACCCTGCAACATCACTTTAAGCTGCCAGTGCACCGACTGCTGTGCGACGTGCCCACACGGTGGAACTCTACGCTCCACATGTTGGCCAGGCTCTATGAACAGCGTAGAGCTATAGTCGAATACCAACTCCAACATGGGCGGCGCAGTGGGAGTCAGCCTCCTCAATTCCTTTCAGAAGAGTGGGCCTGGTTGGCAGACATCTGCCATGTCCTTGGTAATTTTGAGGAGTCTACCCAGGTGGTGAGCGGCGATGCTACAATCATTAGCGTCACCATTCCTCTGCTATGCATCTTGAGAAATTCCCTGCAAACCATAAAGGCAGCTGCTTTGCGCTCGGAAACGGGGGCGGGGGAAGACAGTATGCCGCTGGATAGTCAGGGCACCCTCCTGTCTATTTATCAGCGCGTACAGGAGGAGGAGGAGGAGGAGCATGAGGAGGATGAGGAGGAGGGGGAAGAGACAGCTTGGGCCGCTGCTGACGGTACACCGGCTGATTGCCTGTCATCCTTTCAGCGTGTATGGCCTGAGGAGGAGGAGGAGGAGGAGGAGGATCCTGAAAGTGATCTTCCTAGTGAAGACAGCCATGTGTTGCGTACAGGTACCCTGGCACACATGGCTGACTTCATGTTAGGATGCCTTTCTCGTGACCCTCGCGTTGCACGCATTCTGGCCACTACGGATTACTGGGTGTACACACTGCTCGATCCACGGTATAAGGAGAACCTGCCCACTCTGATTCCCGAAGAGGAAAGGGGTTCGAGAGTGTTGCTATACCACAGGACCCTTGCGGACAAGCTGATGGTAAAATTCCCAGCCGACAGCGCTAGTGGCAGAAGGCGCAGTTCCGAGGGCCATGTTGCAGGGGATGTGCGTAGATCGAGCAGCATGTACATCCCAGGCAGTGCAACAGTCTTTAAGGGCCTGGCCAGCTTTATGGCTCCCCACCAAGACTGTGTCACCGCTCCCCAGTCACGGCTGAGTCGGCGGGAGCACTGCAAAAGGATGGTGAGGGAGTACGTAGCGGATCGCACGACCATCCTTGGTGACGCCTCTGCCCCCTACAACTACTGGGTGTCGAAGCTGGACACGTGGCCTGAACTAGCCCTGTATGCCCTTGAGGTGCTTGCTTGTCCTGCGGCTAGCGTGTTGTCGGAGAGGGTGTTTAGTGCGGCTGGGGGAATCATCACAGATAAGCGTAGCCGCCTGTCAACCGACAGTGCCGACAGGCTAACACTCATCAAGATGAACAAAGGCTGGATTTCCCCAGACTTCTGTTCTCCACCAGCGGACAGCAGCGATACGTAAGCAATACGTAGGCTGCACCCGCGGATGGAAGCTACGTTCTCTCTCACCATCCAAAACGGGGACATTTCTGCTTCATCAATCTGTGTCTAATATTCCTCCTCCTCCTCCTCCTGCTCCTCCTCCTGAAACCTCACGTAATCACGCTGAACGGGCAATTTTTCTTAGGGCCACAAGGCTCACTCAAATAATTTTTCTGAACAATTTTTATAAGTTTCAATGCGCTTAAAAGCATTGGAACTTTAACTTGAACCAATTTTTCGTTACACTGGGCTGCCTCCAGGCCTAGTTACCACTTAAGCCACATTAACCAAAGCGATTAATGGGTTTCACCTGCCCTCTTGGCTGGCCATGGCCAATTTTTGGGATGTACATTAGTACTGTTGATACAGCAATTTTTGTGGGCCCTCGCCTACAGTGTAATCAAATTAATTTTTAGCCCACCTGCATTACAGCTGACGTTACCTCAGCTGTGTTGGGCAATGCAATGGGATATTTTTGTGTACCGCCGGTGGCTTCCTGGCACCCACCCAGGCAGTGGGTCCACAGGGAGTTAAACCTACATGTGTCCACTTGTAAAGAACCCCAGTCTGACTGGGGCATGCAGTGTGGGCCGAAGCCCACCTGCATTACGCACGACATTACTACCTCAGCTGTGTTGGGCAATGCAATGGGATATTTTTGTGTACCGCCGGTGGGTTCCAGGGAGCCACCCATGCTGTAGGTGCACACTGAGTTTTTAATACTTCTGTACACTTCTAAAGAACCCGTCTGACTGGGGCATGCAGTGTGGGCCGAAGCCCACCTGTATTACGCACGACATTACTACCTCAGCTGTGTTGGGCAATGCAATGGGATATTTCTATGTACCGCCGGTGGCTTCCTGGCACCCACCCAGGCAGTGGGTCCACAGGGAGTTAAACCTACATGTGTCCACTTGTAAAGAACCCCAGTCTGACTGGGGCATGCAGTGTGGGCCGAAACCCACCTGCATTAACCCTTTCCAGTCCACTGTGTGACCTGTGAAGACATTAGGGTTTAAGGCTGTACAGCTCCGTTGTTGGTAGACGTCTGTCGGGGTTCTCTTACTGTATATTGCCAGCCTCTCTGCTGTCGGAGCCTATCCTACGTGTCAGCTCATGCAGTACTGGCTTTAGCCAGCATATAGCGCCGTTGTATAACAGCAGAAAAAGAGTAAGCCCCCTAGGAAAACCATATACAAATTGGATTGGAAAGGGTTAAGCACAACATTACTACCTCAGCTGTGTTGGGCAATGCAATGGGATATTTCTATGTACCGCCGGTGGCTTCCTGGCACCCACCCATGCTGTAGGTGCACACGGAGTTTTTACTACATCTGTACACTTATAAAGAACCCCAGTCAGACTGGGGCATGCAGTGTGGGCCGAAGCCCACCTGCATTAAGCACGACATTACTACCTCAGCTGTGTTGGGCAATGCAATGGGATATTTCTGTGTACCGCCGGTGGGTTCCAGGGAGCCACCCATGCTGTGGGTCGACAGGGACTTCACAATAGGGAGTTGTACCTGCCTGTGTCTATGAATTAAAAAGCCCGGTCTGACTGGGGCATGCAGACACCTTGACAGAATGAATAGTGTGTGGCACATAGGTTCCCCATTGCTATGCCCACGTGTGCAGCTCCTGATGGCGGTGGCACAGGATTCTATTTCTCATTGCTTCTGTACAGCATTGTGGGCTATCGCTCCGCCACTTTTAAAGAGGGTCGCTGCCTAGCCGTGCCAACCTCTGCAGTGTGTGCCTGCGGTCCCTCGTCATGGCAGACGCAATTCTAAATAGACATGAGCGTGGTGTGGCATGAGGGCAGCTGAAGGCTGCGCAGGGACACTTTGGTGTGCGCTGTGGGGGGGAGGGGGGGCGGTTGGGCAGCATGTAACCCAGGAGAAGTGTCAGTGGAGTGTCATGCAGGCAGTGATTGTGCTTTGTTGGAGGTAGTGTGGTGCTTAGCAAAGGTATGCCATGCTAATGAGGGCTTTTCAGAAGTAAAAGTTGTTGGGAGGGGGGGGGCCCACTCTTGCCGGTATTGTGGCTTAATAGTGGGACCTGGGAACTTGAGATGCAGCCCAACATGTAGCCCCTCGCCTGCCCTATCCGTCACTGTGTCATTCCCATCACTTTCCTGAATTGCCCAGATTTTCACACATGAAAACCTTAGCGAGCATCGGCGAAATACAAAAATGTTCTGGTCGCCCATTGACTTCAATGGGGTTCGTTGTTCGAAACGAACCCTCGAGCATCACGGGAAGTTCGTTACGAATAACGAACACCCGAACATTTTGGTGTTCGCTCATCTCTACTGCTAACCATAAGGGACGTATGTTCAAGGGTCCCCAGAAAACATGGATGATAGAGCTAAAGTCTCCTTAAGCTCTCTGGCACAAATTGGAGGTTTCCAGAAAAAATCTAGCCAATCTTATAGGGAAATAGTACTAGTGGGTAGTGTATTTACAATAAACTAGCACAAGAAGACCCACTATGAGCCCAGGAGATAGTTTTACTCCATAGTAATAAAGTGAATGCATTATTAAAATCCCAATCCCAATTGAGTTGTACTTTTTTATAGGTTATATTTCCCTCCTTTAAATATTTCATAGAAATATCCTGTACTGAGAGGGATTCAACGAGCAGTTATATAGATATAGGGGGAGGAAGTGTTCTAGAGGGCTATGGACTGCTATGTAGTTCTTAATCTGAAGATACTTAAAAGGATCTTGAGTTGAAGAAGCAATAACCATGAGCTAGTTCAAAATGTTCAAGTGTTTCCAAATTGTTTCCAGTAAATAAATCTAAGAAAAGGGACAGCCCCCTCTCCTACCAGTTTTAAATTGAGGGGTTAGGAATAAGAAATTTCAAAACCTCTATTGGGAGGGGAACTTTTTTTTACGTGAAGGTGGAAATTGGAATATTGTAGAAGATGTATCCATGTTATTGTTGTTGTTAGCGATATAGTCGTTCACGACCCTCGGCGACACTAAAGCCAAGCTCACGCCATGATTTTCGGATCCATGCTATTACAGAAGCTTTAGTCTTGGGACAAAAGGGTAATGGACGTATTGGGTTTCGGGGCGCTGCCAATATTAATGCAAAAAGGGAACAGCCTCTGATTAATTCTTGTTTAGTAACTGGCCAATTAAGGTTGTGTGAATAGGAGCACCCAAATTCTAATTTGATCAGTTAAAATAGCCTTGTAGCAGCCTTTAAGCTGGGTACTCCTAATTCCCCACTACTCCTTGGGGAATAGAGTAAGGAAGCCGTAACCAGTGGTTTCTTGTTGTTCCAAATGAAGGATAGTAATTGGCTTTGTAGAGATTTTTAAAAATGCAAAGGATAAGGGACCGTCGCCATGTGAAAGATATATAATATTTTGGGTAATATCATCATTTTATATGGGTCAATACATTCCAACAAAGTTTTCGCCATTGGAATTTTGTCCAGGGGAGGGCATATTTTAATACCTAAGTATGGAAGATCTATCCTCTCCCATGAGTATGAAAACTCATGTTGGATCATTTCTAGTAAGTAGTGTGAGATATTAAGGCCCCAAATCTGTGATTTTTTGATATTCACTTTATAATATAAGGCTTGTCCAAAACTTTCTATAATGCGAAATATGGCACAGAGAGCATTTAAAAGGTCGGTTAGCGTGAGTATTACATCACCAGCAAAATGTCCCAGTTTATGTTAACGAAAAAGTAATAGAACCTTTTATTAAAGCAGATAGACTCAGCAAATGGCTCCATACCCAAAACAAATAAAAGAGGGGTGAGGGGGCATCCTTGACGAGTTCATTAATAATGCCAAAAGGGCTGGATAGAACCCCTATTGACTAGCACTCTAACAGAAGTCAAAAAGTAAAGGGGTTGGATCGCTCTCAAAATGTTGCTGCTGAATCCAAATTTTATCAGTGTAGAGAAAGTATATCCACAATGGTCCTATCAAACACTTTCTCTGTATCCAGGGTGAGGAGCAGAGAAGGCTTTAACCCTTTCCAATCCAATTTGTATCCTTGTTTTCCTACTGGGCTCTCTCTTTTTCTGCCCTTATACAATGGCGCTATATGCTGGCTAAAGCCAGTATTGCATGAGGTGACATGTTGGATAGGCTCCGACAGCAGAGAGGCTGGCAATATACAGTAAGAATACCCTGACGGATGTCTTCCAACATCTGAGCTGTACAGCCTTAATTCATAATGTCTTCAGACGTCAGACAGTGGATTGGAAAGGGTTAAAGGTCTCCAATCCTGGACATCAAATCAGTGATATGCCTAGTCCCATCTGAAGCCTGTATTTCCTTCATAAAACCCACTTGATCACTATAAGCTATACTAGGAATAATCTGGAGAAGGCGATGGGCTAGGCTTTTGGCATAAAGTTTGGCATCACTATTAAGTAGGGAGATGGTCTTATCGTTTGCTGGGATGTAGGAAATTTGTCTGTCTTGGGGACTGCAAGTATTGTAGCTTGGAGCATTTCTGCAGTGTGTTGACATCGGATCAAAGTCTGGTTCAAAATCTTAACGAGGAAAGGGATGAAATATGAGCTAAAAAACTAGGTAATACTCATTAGACCAACTGTCTGGCCCAGGGCCCTACCTTTTTTAGTTTTTTTATACATTTAAAAACATCTTGTAGTGTGGTGGGAGAGTTGAGAAAATCTATTTGGGAAGAGTTGAGAAAAGGTAGGATAATATTATTGAGGACGTCCTCTCCTATAATATCAGTGGGTTCAATTATCGTAGAGTTCCCTTCAAGGTTATAAAGTTTTGCATAAAATTTACTAAAGGCCTCTGCTATATCTTGGGGGTTGTAGTTGGAATCTGGCACTGACAAACATGAAACTCTAGACTGACATGTTTTATGTTTTATCTTAGGCACCATGAGTTTGCTATACTTATTGTTGGCTATATAATAAGTCATTCCAAGTTATTCATCCATTTTGTGATGTTCAAAAGATCTCCAAATAGGGGTCTCCCCTTTAATAGAGCTACACGAGTTGAGTCTGAGGGAGTTTTACGCATTTTAGTTTCTAAATCCTTAATCTCGGGTAAAAGAGTGCTTCAAGTTATTTGTTTTCTTCCTTATATAAATAGATTTCTGTTGAATCCTGACCCGTCTTATAACCGATTTGTCAGCATTCCAGAATTCCTTCCTGGGCCATCAGTGTTGGGAAAATATTCCTGTAAAGTCCTCTGAACAATATTCCGATAATAGGGAAGCTTAATTAGAAAAGTGTTTTTGCGCCAAATCTTAGTAATATGGAGAGGTGGGGACAGCGGCAGGGTCAGGTATACAGGTGCGTGATCCAACCATGAGGTCGGCCAATCCGTAGCTTGTTTAATCTAAGAGAGTAAAGAATAATCTTCCAAAAACATCAATTCTGGAAATAGTTCTATGTCTTGCAGAGTAGAATCTATGTTCTCTGGAGAAAGCATTTCGAGTCGAAGAGTTCCTCTCTGATCATCCTTAGAGATTAAGTGGGTGCAGACTTCCTGCCCTGGCTACTGGTATCTAATCCGCAATTAGGGATGATATTCAAATCTCTACACATTATCAAATTTCCTGTTTGAATATTTCTTGTTTTCCTCAGAACTTTATTAACCCCTTAGTGACCAAGCCTAAATGACCAACTAATTTTTCAGTTTTTTTCATCATCGCATTCCCGGAGCCATACCTTTTTCATTTTTCCATCGGCAGCCATATGAGAACTGGTTTTTTGCAAGATAAATTGTATTTTCTAATTATATGATTTGTAAGCACATTTAATGTACTGAATAACTTTTATTAATTTTTCGGTGGGATTGGGGGAAAAAAATGAAATTGTCATTTTGTTTTTTGGATTTCATGTTTACAGCTTCCAGTGTGCAAAATAAATCATGTGATAATATTATTTTCCGAGTCAGCAAGATTCCGGCGACACCCAACTTATAAAGTTTATTATGTTTTGCTATTTTTGTACACAAAAACACTTTTTAAAATCTTATTTTAAAGACTAGCTTTTGTGTCGCCCCATTCCAAGAGCTATAGCATTTTTATTTTCCCATAAATGGAGCTCTATGGGGGCTCGTTGTTTGCGAGATGAACTCTAGTTAGAGATGAGCGAGCGTAATCGCTAAGGCAAATTACTCGAGCGAGTATTGCCATTTTCGAGTACATGCCTGCTCGTCCCAAAAGATTCGTGGGCCGGCGGGGGTGAGCGGTGAGTTGCGGGAGTAAGCAGGGGTGAGCTGGGGGGATAGAGAGAGATCTCCCCCCCTGTTCCTCCCCGCTCTCCCCCGCCGTCCCCCGCCAGCCCCTGAATCTTTTGAGATGAGTGGGCATGTACTTGAAAATGGCAATACTCACTAGAGTAATTTGCCTTAGTAATGCTGCAGGCCAGTATGATTACACCAATATCAAATTTATATAGGTATTTTTTTTAATTTGCAAGTTTTTCACACTTTTTTTAAAATTGTTTTTTGTTTATCGCCGTATTGAAAGATCTCTAACCTTTTTTTTTTTTTGTCAGCGGTGTTATGGAAGATTTCCTTTGCAAGATGAGTTGTACTTTATAACAGTACCATTTGTTAATCCATGCCACGTTTTAATCACTTTCTGTTCTGTTTTTTGTAAAGCGAGATAGACAAAATTAGATATTTTTGCCACATTTTTTGTTTTTTTTTGTTAATAGTGTGTACTATGCAGGTTAAATAATGTACTAACTTTTCTCTCTGGATCATTATGAATGCAGCAATACCACATCTTTGATTTTTTAATCATTTTTTTATCACATAGTAAAGAAGGAAAGGTGGGGTTTGGACGTATCTATTTTTTCAGGGAAAATACTGTCAAAAGAGCGTTACAAAGTCACACGACTTTGTAGCGTCACAAAATCGTGATATTGCCGCAAGAAAACAGCAATATCGCACAGAACACAGCTGCGATATTGCTGCGATTTTCTCACGTCAATATCCCTGTAGCCCTTGTCAAAGAGGCCTAAAAGTGAGGTAATAGAGTGCAATTTTTTCCTAGCTTGCATTGTCACCTGCGATAGGTCAGAGTAGAGATAGATGTCCTCATATAGAGCCAGAAGCTCCTGTAGCTTTCTTACTGCAAACGTCAACGACTCCTTAAAGTGGAAAAAATGGATGTGCACATCTCTTGGAGAGTTGTCTGGAATCATTTTTGGACAAGGTAACCTATGCACTCTGTCTAATCAATCTTTCCTCTGGACTGGAGTTAAGAAGAAGTAGCTTAATCAATTGTTGCACATGTCCGGTTAATGCAGAAGAAGGGACAGACTCCGGAATCCCTCTCAGTTTGACGTTGTTTTGTCTGTTTCTGTCTTCTAAGTTTGCCCTTTGGATCTTGATAAGTTCTATTTCCTCCACCACATTGTAGGAAGCATCAATTAGTTCATAATGTGAGCCAGTAATCTCGCTCATCTTATTTTCTAGGTGATCTACCCAGTTAAGGAGAATCTAAGTGAGGCTGTTATTATTGAAAAGTCCTTGTAGATTGAGCACCTTAGTGCTAGGACGATTTTCTTAATAAAGGATTCAGATGCAGCCTGGTCAGTGTAGGATATATCCAAGATAGGATCACTGGTGTTTCCAGCAGCAGCATCCAACTCCCACTGTACTGCTAATGGGGCATTCTTCATCCTAGGCCTTTGCTTCTCTGGGCTGCTACATAGAGAGAGGGCCTCTGCTGCGGGAGTCGTGGTGTTCCTCCATGTTGGACGCTCCCACTGATCCCTTACTTCTAGAGCCTAAAGCGGGACTCCCCTCCCATGGGGCATGTTGAAGATCCACTTTGCTTGAGGCAAAGAGAAGTCTGCTTACCTGTTTCACATTGGAGGTCACCAAACCTGCTGCTCCCCTCGATGTTTCTTCCGGATGGACAAAGCCTCAAGCTTGTTTTTCCACCTCATCTCTGGCGTCATGGGCAGAAAAGAAGTCTGTCAATTTTTGCTGCTCTTTTCTCATCATGAGAGAGCAAGGATAGAGCAATGGATTGTCCCCCCAAAAGTGCTGCTTTAGAGGTCTTTTATGCGGAGCTCACAAAACCATAGCCACCCACATTTAGGCCACACCCCCTTCAATTGAACATTTTGCATCAATGATACATTACTCCCAAAAGACTGTACCTGATGAGTAGTTGATCCAATTCTAATGTTATAAATATCTTGCTCCTGATGCTGACTTGTAATGCGGGGATGCACTGGGATTCAAGACTTGGCGTGAAGTGACTGATTTGCTTAGAAAGGTTGTGGTGATTCTGGTACCAAGAGTCCAAGAGATTTATTTACTCAGACTTCTGGACCTCGAACACTGGCAACAACATGTACAGATTTTATTTTGCAAAACACTTTTTTTACCATGCACAGTGGTGGCAATGGAATGATTGGATAGACGGCCTCCAACTACGGATCATTGGAGACATATGGTAACAATATCATCCCCTATGAAAACATTAGCTTTAAAAATAGAAAAAGTGTCCTGAAAGTTTTCATAAGGTTTGGGATACATGCTGCAATTCTTCTAGTATGATTTTTACACAAAAGGCTTTTCAATTCCTAACAGACCAACTACACAGTTATGTCAGGTAGGAACAATGATTATTATAGCGATACGGCTCTTTGTGTTTTCTTATCACCCTCCTGTGTAGTCTTACTTTCCTGTGATTTATGAATCTTATATGAAGGCAACTATAGTCCCACCAAAAATGTCAGTCCCACATGTCTACCAATATAGCAAGCACTAAACAGCTAAGACAGGACTGCAGAGATTGTCATTAAAAAATGTTTATTGAAAACTACATATATAATAAAAGCATAAAAAAAACAGAACATGAAGGAAATGCAACATCAATACAAGGGAAATATATCACCCCAGGCCTCACATATAGGAAGTTCCCAAAGAAAATCATACTCAATAGGTACAATAGGAGCAACCAAGCTCAATGTCATGCACATAATTGGGGATCTGAAAAACTCTGCGCCCCTGTGATTTATCAGCATGTGTGCTAGAAATTCATTGTTTATAAACAGTAATTCATCACAACACAAACTTTCAATGTTCTATAAATATTTAATGTATGAAGCAAAATATTGATACAGCCATTGTTGCAACAGAGCAGTCCCCAACCATGAAGCTCCCTCAACCAGGCTTCACAGTTGGGATGAGGTTTTGGTGTAGCTGTACAGTGTTCGGGTGATCGTTCTCAGTGAGAGAAACCAAGTAATCTTGTAGATATACCTTTTAATGGCTAACAAAAATACATGATGTCATAGCGAGCTTTTGTGGATATCTCGCCCCCTTCTTCGGGCTTGAATAAAAATAGTTTGGGTGGCACATAATTATAACATACAGATGCAGAGGGAAGCGGAACACACTCCTCTTGATCTAAAAAATGAAATTTGAGACTGTTTTGGACTAAAAACTTAAAACAACAGACAAACTGAGCTGAGACATAAATCGTTAATCAGTCCACTGAGCTCAGGGCAGTTTTATGATGTGTCTCATCTCTCCTTCGACCTGCACATGGAAGGAGATGCATCAGCACTAGAGATGAGCGAGCACCCAAATGCTCGAGTCCGCGTTATTCGAGTTGAGCTTTTCATAAAATTCGAGAGCTCTACTCGAGTAACGAACCCCATTGACTACGATGGGAGAATCAAGCATTTTTGTATGTGGGATGCCGGATGCTGAGCTTTTTTTTTTCTCCTAGGTTCTCTCTTGACCTCCTTCAGACCTTTTATATTTTCAGTGCTTTTCATCTTTTCATCTTCCAAAACAAGGCATCGTTCATTGGTGATTAAAAGTTCCACCTTTATTTCATTTGTCCTTAAAACATTTTTCCCAGAAAAACGGTGGAATAGTCAGGTGGTCTGTGACAATCTTGAGATGGGCTGCATTGGGTTTTTTAAACTTTTTTTTAGTAGTGTCTTCCTTCATGTTGTCCTTCCATGAACCACATTCTTGCTCACTGTTTTTCTAATAGTGGACACATGAACAGAGGATTTTATAGCTTGGAGCATCTTCTGTAGGTCGTTACTATCATTCTTAGATTATTTCTATCCTCATTCAGGATGGCCTGTTGTGCTCTCGGAGTGATCATACCCAGATGCCCACTTCTAGGGAGAGTAGCTAGAGTTCTGAAGTTGTTTGTGTTGAGGCAGGTAAGTATGTCTGACATCCCCAAATTTAGGTTCCTGTTACATCAGACGATTATCATTCTCCCGGGAGATTTTGAACGATAATTGTCCTGTGTAACAGCCTGCAGAAAGTGAATGACTGGACGATTCATGTGCAGTCATTCACTTTCAAGCAGTTTAAAAGATGGATGACTTTCGTTCTGCGTAAGCAGCAGCTGCTCAGTACTGAACAGCCGCTGCTTACAGTGAATGGAGAGAAGTGGGGGGAGCTGACAGAGAACTCTGCTTCAGCCGCCCCCCCCCCTCCCTGCTGGCCGCGCTGTGAGCGATCCAACGATGCTCACTCCTGTATTGAGAGAGCATCACAGGGACGAGTGTCGGGCATCGTTTGCCCTTAGCTGTTCTGAACCCATGATTTTACCTTACAGGGTTCATAGAAGCTGAAAGATGCCCATTAAGTAGGAGGTGAGAATTACAGGGAATGTCTGTTGTGAGCCAACCCCTATGAACATTACCAATGTGTTTGAATGAGTGACCCGAGCAAGGCTACATTTATTCGAGTGTATGCGTATTTGCGGCGCGTTTTTTCACAATAGGAATTGCGTATTTGTGTGTGCATTTTTAACTGTACTTTTTGCATACGTACGTCGTGCACAACTGCGTGTAAAAAAAAAACACGTATCGGTGCTCTTAGCAATTGAAATGGTCATAGTAGTTTAATGAGTTCATGATGTGTTCTTTTCCTGAAAATCGAACATGCTGTATGATGGAATTGCGCACGACAAATACGCACATGTGAACCAACCCATTGAAATCAGTGGGTTCTATTTTCGGTGTATTGCACGCACAAGTAAAAACGGTTGTGTGAATAAGACCTTGAGGCCGGTTTCACACGAGCGACAAAATTGTAAGATTTTCTCGCAATGCGACAGTTCTACAAATCGCATGTATGTGAAGCCCATGCTTTCCAATGGGTTCCTTCACATTAGCGATGTTTTGTAGGCTGCTACATTTTGAGAGCACAAATACAGCCGTGATTTGCAGTGTTTTGTAGCCCATGTTTCCCTACGTTGCATCATGTTGCATTGCACGAAAACACGGTTTTCTTGCGGTGCGATGCAATATTTATAGTAGCATCACACTGATGGTTGTGATTGTGATTCAGCCAATATTTTTATATGGACTTGTTTACTGTTGGTATGGTCACCCGTTTACTGAACTGTCACTCTTCAGATGTGGAGAAGTGACATAGTGGTGCCCAATATGTGATCTTGTGCGACCTGAAAGATTTACGCCAGAAACGGAAGTAAGGTGGATCATCTCACTACTCCTCTGTATCATCTCTCCACCTCACAATCATCTCTCTTCTACCTCTATCATCATCACTATTATCATCTCCTCCCATAGTATCACCAATCTTCCCAGCAGTACTATATCTCCCTTCAGAGTATAAATCCCCTATAGTATAAATCTCCCTCCTGTACTATCGTCATCACTCATAGTATATAGTATATACCCAGTTGTATGTCCCCACAGCATAACTCCCCCATAATATATAGTATATACCCAGTAGTATGTCCCCACACAGTATAAATCCCCATAGGATATACCCAGTACTATGTCCCCCCACAGTATAACTCCCGGGTAGTATATAGTATATACCCAGTAGTATGTCCCCCCGCAGTATAACTCCCCCATAGTATATAGTATATACCCATTAGTATGTCTCCCCACAGTATAACTCCCCCATAGTATATTGTATATACCCATTAGTATGTCTCCCCACAGTATAATTCCCCCATAGTATATTGTATATACCCAGCAGTATGTCCGCCCACAGTATAACTCCCCCATAGTATATAGTATATAGCCATTAATATGTCTCTCCACAGTATAACTCCCCCATAGTATATTGTATATACCCAGCAGTATATCCCCCCACAGTATATATCCCCCATAGTATATAGTATATACCCATTAGTATGTCTCCCCACAGTATAACTCCCCCATAGTATATTGTATATACCCAGCAGTATGTCCCCCCACAGTATAACTCCCCCATAGTATATAGTATATACCCATTAGTATGTCTCCCCACAGTATAACTTCCCCATAGTATATTGTATATACCCAGCAGTATGTCCCCCCACAGTATAACTCCCCCATAGTATATAGTATATACCCAGCAGTATGTTCCCCCACAGTATAACTCCCCCATAGTATATAGTATATACCCAGCAGTATGTCCCCCCACAGTATAACTCCCCCATAGTATATAGTATATACCCATTAGTATGTCTCCCCACAGTATAACTCCCCCATAGTATATTGTATATACCCAGCAGTATGTCCCCCCACAGTATAACTCCCCCATAGTATATAGTATATACCCATTAGTATGTCTCCCCACAGTATAACTCCCCCATAGTATATAGTATATACCCAGCAGTATGTCCCCCCACAGTATAACTCCCCCATAGTATATAGTATGTCCCCCCATAGTATAGATTCCACTATTGCTTTTTTTCACTTCACTTTTATGGCATTTAGGATGCAGAATAAATGAAGTGATAACATTATTCTTTGGATCAGCAGATTTCCAGCGATACCAAGTTTATAACATTTTTTAGATTTTGCTATTTTTGTACACTAAAACCCCTTTTTTGAAAAAAAAGATTTGTTTTTGTGTCTCTACATTCTAGGAGCCGTAACATTTTCATTATTCCTTCGACGCGGCTCAATGAGGGCTTGTTTTTATTGGATGAATTCTGGTCTTAATTATTCCCATTTTTTGGAACATTTAACATTTTGATCACTTTTTATTCCTTTTTTTTCTAGGGCAATTTTGTTATTTATTTTATTTTTTTAAGGATGTTAATCGTGCGGCATAAATTATATGTTCAATTCATTCTGCGTGTCAGAAGGATTACATCAATACCAAATTGATATAGTTTTTTTTAATACCTTGCTACTTTTTCACACTTTTTTTTCTAAAAAAATGTGTTGGGTTTTTTTATCATTGCATTCTGAGACCCCCAGCAATTTTTTTCTCTCAACTGTGCTGTTTGAGGTTCTCCATTTTTATGGTGCAAATTCTACTTTTTACTGATATCATTTGGTAATCTATATAACTTTTTGATTGCTTTCTTGTCAATTGTTTGTGAGGCAAGCGATACAAAATTAGCTATTTTCGCTATGCATTTTTTCTTTCTCAAGACATGCACCATGTGTGTTAAATGATGTGCTAACATTCTGGGGATCATTACAAAGGCGGTGATAGCAGATTTGTGAGGATTTAAAAAAAAAAAAAAAATATATATATATATATATATATATATATATATATATATATATATATATATATATATATAAACAGTAAGGGGGAAAGTTGGAGTTTTAATTTATTAGGTCACATGGCAGACCCAGAGGCCATCTTCAAGTCTCCAGATACCCTGGCAACCCATGGGGACCCTATGATTAACAATGATCGCAGCATGTAAGGGTTTAACAGCAGATATTGGTATTCTCACTGCTCCCCGCTGTTGCAGAAGGAGGCCAGCTGTCAATCACAGTCAGCTCCTCCTGCATATGGTGCAGGTTCAGCTTCTGAGCCCATGCCATCCATAGGATGCAAATTTATGTCGATTTGCGGGAACACCTTCCTAGCCGGGACATAAACGTACGTTCTGTAATGGAAAGGGGCTAAATATTGTAAGTTGTAAGGCATGTCCTCCTTGGATCAGGCTTGTTTCTCAAGCACATCACATATTTGATTGGATTGAGATCTGGGGAATTTAGAGACCAAGTCATCACCCTGAACTCTTCTTCATGTCCCTCAAACCATTCCAGAACACTATCTGCGGTGAGGTAGGGCGCTTTATCCTGCTGAAAGACACCACTGCCATTGGAGAAATCCGCTGCCATGTAGGGGTCTACATGAAGTGTAACAATGTTTAAGTAGGAGGTAAATTCAAAGTAGCATCTTCTGTGTAACTTCTGTATATTTCTCTAACTTGTTCTCTAATTGAAAAGTTCTGATTTTGATGTCAGGATAAAATAACATATTGATAAACAGCCTATTAACAGGATGCGGTAATGACCAGACTCATAATACAATTTCTAAGCAGGCTAGTAAAATGAAATCGTGCTTTATACATACTATCACACCGCAGTTTCTTGCCAGGAGTCATAATTATATAGTTGATATGATTTCATTGAATGCCAGCCAGTCTTCTTCTATGACTCTGATAAGTAATTTACCAAGAGGCATATATAAGAAGTAACAGAAGCTTCTGAATATCTTAATGCTAAAAATGGGAATAACCCCTACATAACATCTAGCTATACAAATACTTTACTTCTGTATGGTATGTAAATGGCATACATTGATACAAACAAATAGTGGATCCTGGTACAGCTTTGACACCTGAGCCAAAATGTTCACATGCGTTTGAAGCAGCATCCAGTTTCCTAATGAAGATTTCACTCACGTCATCCGGTATAGATCATCTTTATTGTGCCCAAATATAATGACAACGTTTCGACCACATTGTCGGTGGTCTGTATCAAGCCCATACATACACAGATACTACTCCCCATAAATACAAAACAGACATGCCCATAAAACCAATATAAAATAGGCATAGCTCCAGAACAACCGTCCTGCTTGGTGGAACCGGATAACGGATGCAGGTGTCCCTGTTTACACAAATTGTCCACATCCCGACCAAGGCACCACTCTACCTGTTGACAGCGTCTGTTACTTCTCTGGGCACATGCGAGAGTTCAGGCAACCCTCTTGCGTTGTCCGTCCAAGTCGCGTCACCACTACATCTACTACACATGTGCCGGCCTCGCTCGAACTTCACCCAACTGCTTACGTAGCCCGGGAATCCCCGGACGGCCCCTGACGCGACGGGTCAATTGTGCATGCTCACACCCAGTGTATCAGGTACAATAACCCTTCACTGACTGTATTTATGGGGGGTAGTATCTGTGTATGTATGGACTTGACAAAGACCACAGACAATGTGGTCGAAACGTTGGCATTACATTTGGGTACTATAAAGATGATCTATACCGGATGACATGAGTCATTAGGAAACACCCTTGGATGCTGCTTCAAACGTATGTGGACTGCTTGTATCTACTGGTTCAGGATCCAGAACCAGGTCAGAAGCGTGCATCTCTGATCGTATAGAAGACACCTCCCTGGCTTATGAGGTGTGTGTGTGTGTGCTGCTGTCAACCCTACATTTGCATTTGAGCCAAAATGTTCAATATTTAAATTAAAGTCTTTCTTATTGTGTTTATTCACATCATTAAGTTTACAAAAGCCAACTAGTACAATTAGTACAGATGTCTCAAGTGACCGGTTTTGGTGCCTAAAAGTCTTAAAATGGAGAAAAAGTGTTATCAACTTATTGAAATAAAACAAATATTTTACAGATTTTGTTTTCTACAGATACTTCTACGGAAAATTCTTGGGAATGTTAGATCAGTCTGATTTACTCTTGAATTCATTACAGCTGGAAATAATCCCAGTTATGTAACAAGATTACAGAAATCAGACATGGAGTTTATCAGCAGTAGGTGTTTGCTACGGTGTTAAAATGTATTCAGCTTTAAATCAGATTTGTTTGGGGCTTTTTCCTTGACCCGAAAATAAAACCAATTGGTCCTAATCACAAGTAAACATGTAGCTATTTACTCATTCCAGATGCACCTTTAACGATATAACTCCTCCATAACCGACTCCAGGCTGAGAAAGCTTTTGGTGTAAACATGTGCAAATGTTTAATCTTGAAGTAAGATGCTTTTAGAAACGTAGATCATTGAAACTTGCCCTTACATGGATCTCCCAGTCTATAGTAGACTAACATAAATATGTTGGGGAAAAACTAATTAGATAATTACATATGATGTCAAAGTGAACAGATTGATCTCATGTGTTGGTGGATAGCAAATGTGGTGCCTATATTCAAAAAGGGGTCAAAAAGTGAATACAGAAACTACAGACCTGTAAGTCTGACTACTATTGGGAGTAAATTGTTTGAGGGGTTTCTAAAAGATGATATACTGGAGAACCTCAAGGAAAATAGCTGTATAACTCCATATCAGCATGGAAGATTGCTCCTGTCAAACCAATCTGATTAGCTTCTACAAGGAGGTAAGTTCTAGATTGGACTAGGGAGAGTCATTGGATCTTGTGTATCAGGACTTTTTCAAAGCGTTTTATACTGTGCCACATAAAAGGTTGGTATATAAAATGAGAATGCTTGGTCTGCACGAGAGTGTGTGTAAATGGGTAAGTAACTGGTGAGTGATAGAAAGCAGGGGGTGGTTATAAATGGTACATACTCTGACTGGGTCACCGTTACCAATGGGGCATCACAGAGGGCAGTACTGGAGGGGTTACTAGTGGGGTACCACAGAGGGCAGTACTGGAGGGGTTACTTGTGGGGTACCACGGGGGGTGGGTGGGGGGCAGTATTGGGCCTATTCTTTTTAATATATTAATGACCTGATAGAAGGAGTGTGCAGTAAAATATCAATATTTGTAGATGATACAAAAGTATGTAGAGTAATTAACACAAGAGAGGACAGAATAGCAGCATTGCTTAGAGGAAAAAAGATCACAACATGTTCTACCTTTGCATGTTCCCTCAGAATGCTTCACCCATGGGACCTTGAAAGACATTGCATGGTTCTCATATGTCGTGTGATGTGCATGCGAGTGTGATGCAATGTTTCCCATTGAAGTCAGTGAGAAACACTTGCAATCCTTACACACACAGGGGGATCACAATTTCATAGAAGCAATGCAAATTTTAATCAAAATGCTTCTCCCCTCAGTGAAAGTCACACATTGGCAAGCATGATATCTCGGCCCGATATCACGCTCGCCCGTGTGAATGTAGCCTAATTAAGGGCAAAAATACATTGCCATAGGTGCAACTACATTCGCCAGTATGGAGTGTAGTTACACCTGAACAAGGAACATTTCTTCCCCCCTACGCCAGTATCAAAAAAGCTGCGGGAAGATCGGTGCTACCCGTTCTTCCCCGCACGATGCATTCACTTCGGGCGGGTAACATAGGGCATGTTTAATTTTTTTCTCAACCGTAGTTCTCATGGCCGAGAAATCACAATAGTGAAAATGAAAACACTGAAATCCTATCACTGCTGTACAAGGGGAGAAAAACACGTTCATGGCATAGCTAACAAGTAAATGCTGTTGCTAAAAAATATTGGGTGTAGTATACAAGGTATCAAAACTTTATAACATTTAGGCTACATTCACATGGGTGAGCGCAATATCGCAAGTGTTCAACATTAATTTCAATGGAAAACTGTTAGGTATAGGGTCACCACTGGAGGGCGCTGGCAGCCGGCGGTCGCGGTCTGCTCCTTCTGGCGCCACGGGTGTCAGTGCGGGCGGCTCCGGTCGGGGTCCCCTCGTGTTGGTGGTTGCCCACTCCCACAGGCGGTCTGTGCAGCTCTCTGTATTGTACACTGCCCCGGGGAGAGCCGGTCTTATCATCTCCCCTATCGGTGTGTCACCTTTCCCCGCCCTGTCTGGGTTGGGACTCTCACATATCAGGCTGCTGAGTGCTAGCAGAGGTTACCGGTGTTTGGTTAGACTTAGCTCTGCTAGCTCCTGCTTATACTGTTCCCGACTGTTTTGTTCCTTGACCCATTTTTGCCTTGGACTCCGCTCCTGTCTTAGTCCTTGGTACTGCGCACGTGCCTCCCCGGCTTAACTCGGTTTCCCCTGACTACTCTCTTTGTTACCCCCTGTCATTTGCTCTCGGTAGGTTTTGACCCGGCTTGTTTGACCATCCGCCTCCTGTACCTCTCCCTTGGGATCCCTGTCACTAGGTCAGAGCAGGGACCGCCGCCCTATTGTTGCTCTGGGACTTAGCCCAGGCGGGCAAGTAGGTAGGGATATGGGAATGGGATGGTGTAGGGACCCCCCCTGACCATCTGTCCCCTACCAGCCATAACAGAAACATTGCATTCGCATGTACATCGCACGACATGCGAGTGCCATACAATATCTTTGAAGATGCACTTGAAAACAATGAGCAAGGCATTCCAAGAGAATGACCAAAGGTAGAACATGCTGCAATTTGTTTGCAAAGTGTGAGTGAATCCATTCAAAAGAATGGATTTCATATTGGTGAGACTTTTTATTGTTCATGTGAGTGCGCCCTGATACTGTCGTAAAGTATAGCTTCTTCCTTTCATCCATACTGTAATTGCTCTTACTATTCTACATATAGTATTACAGATCATCTTGTGTAATTATATTTGCACTGAGCGGGGTGAACCAGGGAACAAATCGATGTTATTGATGGAACAATAAGTCTAATGTTGATGAAATTCTAAGTCTAATATAAATAAGCCTACAGGCTTTTCTTGCACCACACTTTGACCCCTTTGCCTGACCTTTGGTGGATGATTTTGGTGTCATTAGATTAGTGACATGCTCACCACTGCCGTAAAATCCTAAAATTTGAGTTTGATTCATCAAGTGACCTGTGAGGGCAGCTCAAAGTTGCAATGTTAAGTCTATGGGCACATGCCTCTAGGGAGAGTCAACCACTGCTAAGCGACGTTCATAGGAAGCCACGGACAGCAAACATTTGAAGCGGAATGCTCGTTGAGCCACAGAAGTCGGGGACTGAAGAACGTGCGGTCCCAACTATTGGGGAAGAATATAGGGTGTCTGAAGAAAGACCATGGATGAATGATAGATAATTACAGAAAGGAGGTAGAGAACAAGATGACAACCGGACACATGGTGGATCAGACAAGAGGTGGGGAAGAAGGCCATAGGCAGGGGCGGACGAGAGATAGATGTGTAGGGAAATAAGAAGGAGGATGAAGAAGGGCTGGAGAAAGAGGTAATTGTGAGCAGCGGGATGGCTGCGAGTGGTAGCGGTCCTTATACAGCAGGTGCCCGGGGTGAGACAGAAGCCGCTGTTCTGACCCCCATGTAAAGGCTGGCTTAGCAGCCTCTGCTCCCACCCCAGTGTATGCTGGCGGGCGCTATCTGGAAGCCCCTACATGACAGGAGCTTACATGAGGAAGGTGCAGTGATTATTTCAAATATCCCGCTAGAAACAGGTGTGTGGAGCGATTGCTTGGTGTGGGGAATCAGCCTGATTGGGAAGGAGAGGTAAGGGGCGGACCAAAATTCAAACTTGTGCAGTGATCAGCTATGTCAGAGGATAAGCCTGATTGTGCGGAGTGGATAAGCAGGGGTATGGGCAGGAATTTTACACTGAAGGGGAAATCAGTGGCTGGGAACAAAGTGGAGGGGAGCAATAATAATGGGAATATGGATAGGAAGAAAAGTTGATGGATGGTGCGGATTAGGGACAGCATCAAAATATATGTGCAACTGTACATGGTAGAGAAGAGGGGCAAATAGATGAAAAGAATGGGGGGGGAAGGGGGAAGGTTTTGAGCAGTATATGATCAGTTTGAAGTAGGGGGAATAAAAGAGAAACATTATATATATATATATATATATATATATATATATATATATATATATAAGAGAGAGGGAAGGGAGAGAGAGAGTGGGGAGAGAGGATAAGTGGGGAGAGAGTGGGGAGGGAGAGAGTGGGGGGAGAGAGAGAAAGGGAAAGAGAAGGGAAAGAGAGAGGGGGAGAGAGGAGGGGTAGAGAGGAGGGGAGGGAGAGAGTGGGGAGGACAGAGAGGGAGGGAGAAAGAGAGGTGGAGAGGGAAGGAGAGAGAGACTTTTCACAACATTTTATGTTCACAAACATCGAGTCAACCTAGCAATTGTCATGTCTGCTCCACAGTATGATTTCCTCTTCTAACAGTGTAACCGTCATGTATTCCAACTACTGGATGCACAATTTGGTGTCCCTCCCTTTCTGATGCTTCCTTTTCCAGGATATCTAATATATTTATGTCCGTGATATTAATTATTGTTTGTTCTCCTATTTAGCTCCTTTCATTACAACTCCCCTTGAAACACTTGATGCATTGGTGGAAGATGTCGCCACTTTCATATGTACAGTTGATTCATATCCGCAGTCGGAAATCATATGGACACGCAATAACATTCCTATCAGGTCTGTAAAAGCCTTTCATATACGGAAACTCAATTATGTTTATACGCTTTATTGTGATTAATAATTACAGTCTATCAGGTAACGATATCCCACATACTTATAGGAAAACAGAACACTAGGCCTAATACTGGGGACCAAACCTTGTTTATTACAATTAAATCTGATATATCAGAATGGGTGCCATATTTCTGGGCTGACTTTTAAAACTTAATACATGCAATACAAAGTGTCTTTAAGGGTAGTTGACTTTTCCGATCAATTTTCAGTATGAGCTGCCATGTCTGTATGCATTAGTAATAACACTATGCTGGTCAGTGGTAAACCCATTCTCAATGGGAATGTCATCATTGTGGAATGTGTGTTCCATTTCAACTGAGATCCTCCACTGCCCTCCATAAGTAAAGGCCCATTTAGACACAACGATTATCGCTCAAAATTCGCTCAAAAGCCGTGTTTTGAGTGATAATCGTTGTGTGTGACTGCACTTACATCGTGCAGTTTTCATTATCCCATCGCTCATCGTCGTCTTTCAGCGTGCTGGATGACAATGAGCCTTATCAGGGATTCACAGAGGGATACAGCTGATACTATTGTTTCAGCTGTATCCCACTCCCTGATGACAGGCTGGGTGGGAAGAACAGAGCGGTCCAGCTCTGTTCTCCATACCCGCCATGGAGCACTCGGCTGTATAACAGCCGGTCGCTCCGTGCAGAAAACAGCTGGATGCAGAAGACAAGCAGGGACACCCCGCTTGTCTTCTGCATCCTCTGCACGGAGCACCCGGGTGTTATACAGCCAAGCGCTCCATGCAGAAAACAGCTGGATGCAGAAGGCAAGCGGGGAAACCCCGCTTGTTTTCTGCATCCTCTGCTCCGAACACTCGGCTGTATAACAGCCGAGCACTCGGGGCAGTGAACAGTTGGATGCAGAAGACAAGTGGGGACACCCCGCTTGTCTTCTGCATCCTCCAGTCCGAGCGCTCGGCTGTATAATAGCTTGGGGCTCGGAGCGAAGAACAGCTATATGCAGAAGACAAGTGGGGACACCCCGTTTGTCTTCTGCATCCTCAGCTGGCAGTGCAAGATGATCATCTTGAGTGATCATCTTGCACTTTAAATAACATTACGATTATCGCTCAAAAGTCACTTGAGCGACATCTTTTGAGCGATAATCGTTGTGTCTAAATGGGCCTTTAGACTTACTACTGAAATATTGGTCATTACTTATAAGAAGCCAAAAAGACTGTTTGACTTGCAAAGGACAGTTCCTTGTAAGTCATCCTTCAATATAGGAGGCCTATCTCAAGTGATCCTTGCAACGTACTGTAGAGAGGTTTTCCGGGGGAAATACTATTTCTGACCTATCCTCAGGATAAGAAGTTTATTGGCCAGAGCCTACTGCTTGGTACCCCATCCGATCAGCTGTTTGTGCACCCACTGACAGTGCTACAAATACACAGGGGTCGAAGCGAAAGCTGCTGCTCTGACCTGTTAAGGTTATGCATCTGTGACCTGTGGGTCTAGAGGCTTCCTTGTGCACACCTTCACAGGTAGGAGTTAATTGAGCTGGTTGGGTGTGGTATTCTCCACTAGCCAATCCCCCTTGTCTGCAGCACATAAATACTAGCAAACTCTTGGGAGAGATTGCTGGTCATTCTAGTGCTTTAGTGTTGTACCCTGTGTTGAGTACACTCAGAGCTGGTGTGTGCATGCTTGTCTGTAGTGTGTCTCTCTCCTCCCCTGAAGACGGTCTGGACACCTGCTGTCCCTCCCCTCCTTGCGTTCTGGGGTGCGTGCATTATGTAGTGTGGAGTACAATGACTGCACAGGTGCAGGCAGCCCGCAGTTTTCTCCCTTTCCCTGGGCAGGTGTGGCCTCCAAATGTCTGATGTCCTATTGGATAACGGCGATCACATGACTGGCAAACGCGTACCATGGCACCGCATGAAATCTCCAGGCTCTTGGCTACATTTAGTAGCCAGGTGCGGAGAGATTTTAAATTCCCCTGCCAATCTGCGGCTTTTGCGCCTGCATCCACCATTTTGGCGACGGACACGTGCACAAAAGCCGGGCAACGTCCGCGAAAAAATCTGGGGGCTTTAGGTACCTAATTTCATCTCCCCTTATGGATATGATCCATGAGGGGAGATGAAGCAAACTTTTTTTTTATTTTTCAACTTTTTTTTAAACTTTTACATGATCGCTGCTATCCATTGGATAGCAGTGATCATGTGACCAGGAACCGCATACAGAGGCTCTCGGTGACAGCTCACTCCTCTCGGTTTTAGACTCTTCAAATTTTATGACAGAATACAAATTAAAGGAAAAGAGCTACGATTTTATAAAGTCAAGAATAGAGTTCTACAGGTTTCACTGACAACTTCACGGTGATGTAAGGTCTTTGCTGTATGTCCGAAGTGTCAAACAGGGTAACCGATTCTTAATCCGATCCACCTTTACATAAAGTGCACAAATCTGCCAACTCTTCTATTTATAAATATCCCAACAATAGACGTTCCGCTCATGGATTACTCCAAACAGCCGCTGGATTATTTATGTAATGGATGAACATTTGGCAACAAATCCTTCAACCCTTGCACTCTGTGTTATATTGTTATAGCACATTACCACTGATCTGTCATGGATCATATTTTGGATGATTCTGAAAATGTGAAGCTTTTAATGTTTTCTTTAGTGATTTCAAAATGCTTTACAATGTTTTGCAGTCTTTAAAGCAGACATTTCTGGTGATGTAATGCCAAATGCTGGCTCCACTTAGCAATCCGCGGAATGAAAATGTGGAAAGGGTAATGACTAGCTCCAAGGACACAGAATTGTTTCAAATGAAATGAACTCATAATTCTGTTTTTGTAAAATAAAAAACTAAATTGACATTTTTCTCAGTCAAGTCTGAGAAATAGACTTTGAGACTTAATAAGCTTAATAAGGGAATATTTGTGCTCCCTTATAATGGTTGAAAATCTACTTCTAAAAGCAGTTCTAACGACCCAAACTGACAATATTATAGGCATGTGAGTTACCTTCATACTAGAAGTTAGTAAGGGGGCGAATATACTGGGTGGGGGGGCTACATTGGGGAACTGAAGGATCTATAGAAGCTGTATTTTCACAATACCCTAACACCACCGGCTGGACACAAGACAGTAGATCTGGGCTCCACTGATAGCAGTCACCTTTTCTGGGTGCTAACAGTGTCTATCGGTACTTAAATACTCCCAGGAGTTATAGTAGAGCTGAATATTGTAACAGCTTGACAGTAAAGTGAGCAATAATACGAAGCACATATCAACAGTAGTAGGTAACAAACATGCAAGAATAATAATTCACCAATAGATGACAGGAACACATTGGTGATAGGAATCAGACAATGGCACAAATGAATGATGTTGGTGGTAGGGAGATAATGGAGCAGACAGATAATGGTGATGGATACCAGCTAATGGAACAGATGAGTGATGGTGAGCAGATAATAAAAAACTTATAATAACCATCCCTAACTGTAGCCTAAACTTAGTTTTCCCCTAATCTATCTGTGGACCTAAATACAAAAACCCCTTTCCATAGGTATCCCTAAATGTAACCCTAATGGAAATTCTATCTTAAACCCTGACTCAGATAAACAATGAGAGGATATTAAGATCCAGAGACAAAAAAAAAATCAAACTGAGCAGAGTAAGTTGCAAGACACAGACAAAAACAAACAGGAAAAAGCCAAGCAACACACTTCAAAGCTAAAAAGCCAGGACTGAACTAGAATAACCACAGCAACAAACGCTCAAAGCCAAGAACAAAGAAAGATCATGATACTAGAAGCATACAGGGAATACTAGCTTTAAATGCAGATAGCTTACGCTATAACCAGCAGCACAGTGCAGAGGCCAGAAATATTTAAAGAGAGGCTAGCAAGTCACGCTAGAGGAGGGAAGATGATGAAAAGCAGGATAATTCCTGCTGTTCATTAAAGATACTAGTCAAACACTTCTAAGACCTAAGAACTGGGTAAAGCTTCCTCAGAAGAACAAGCTGAAGAATGAATTCAATGTAGAAGTAAATCTAGCAAGGGAGTAGGACCTGTCTGCCAAAAACAGTGTGAAAGTGTAGCACAAATTTTCACAATAAAATAGTAGCCACTTAGGGGTCAATTCTGAGAGAAGTACTATCCTGACAGCAAAAGAGTTGTAGAATACTTCCCCACAACATCAATATGCGATAAGAAAAATACACCAAACTGGTAATGGTGAAAAAACCCTTTAAATAAATTATTCATTTAGATATAGCATTTTGTAATCACAGTGGGTGGACTGTTCTGGAATCCCTGGGCAGAAACTAATGACATCACCTGTAGTATGGGGTCATCTATCGTGAGGCATCTGAGTGTCAAATGCTGTAAGAAGAGCTGAAAACCATTTTGCTGGCAACCCTAAAAGGTGTTTCACAGCAGAGCCTTCTGGCCTGAATGGAGTGTAATGAGGGTCAACCATCTGCAAAGTGTTTTTGCAACTTTTTATTTAGCTCCGCCCCCATCCTGCCCACTCCCATTGCAAGACGCTCGGGGTGGAGAAGAGAGGAAGAGAGCCAGTGAGGTAGAGGGAAGGGGGGAACTGCTTAGATGGAAGCGTATATCGGCCGGCTGTGAAAACGCCGGCTGATATACGCTCGTGTAAATAAGCCCTAAAACAGGTTTTTGTGTGGAAAAATACATATATTTTTTAAACTGGATTTTTTCCCTTTAAATTAAACATTATTGAATTTTCCATCACTATTTTTTTAGTGCCTGAAGGGGACTTGAAGATGCGATTGTTCGATTGCTTTTATAGTACACTGCATTACTTATGTAGTGCATTCTACTAAGCCTATGACAGCAGTCTACTAGACTCTGCAGAAGGCGAAGCCTAATAGGCTGAGCTACATGGCAGACATGGAGGTCTTTATCAAGCTTCCAGCTGCCCAGGGATCCCATCGGTACTTTCCGATCGCATTGCGGAGTGCTGATGGGTTGCAAAAGAAGCCCCTTTCCCTTGTAATCTGCTTACATATTGATTGTGAAGGGTTAAGCTGCCAGGATCTGAGGTCTCTCTGCTACTGGCTGTTACAGCAGGAGCCTGGCTGTCAGTACTCAGCCAATCCACTGCCTTAAAAAGATGCATTTGCAAGTTTAAAGCCCATTGGTGGTCAGTAAAAAGGTACATTAGCCGTCACTAAGGGGTTAAGCCCTAAAAGAGACTACATATTAGATACATTTTATTTAATACTGAAGTGATAGAAACCTACAATAAGGTAGTAATGTAATGATAGCGGTGATGATAACAGATGTATAGATACAAATTGGATGCATTTTAATGTTTTGTGTGTATTTTGCTACATCTCAAATAAGTTAATCAAACACATTTTTGGCGCTTGTCGGCGCGTTCGTGAGTCTCCAATGAGGTTATCTAAATTGTGCTTGCACAGAACAGCTGAGCAGAACATTTTCCGTTTGCTCACCTTCTACCTGTCAAAACAAAGCAGAAGTGTCCATATCACTAGGAGCTGAAGGATGTGAAGACATCCTATTCTAGTTTACTGCTTCTGAACACAATATGGTATACAGACAGATGAAACATCGCTTGTGTAATACTGAGATGTGTAATGATGGAGCTTATGCACAAAACAAAGGATAATTAAACCTGGTGCAGCCTGGGAAACCAAAAGAATACCTATTCAATACTTTACCATACTGGGAAACATTAAAGTATTCGATTCTTCACACTTTCAGATGACTTAGCTATCAAGTGGGTATACAGGTATACATCAGGAGGAGCACTATTTCTGATCACTAAATGAGTTGTATCCTCAATTTCTAGTAGTTTCCCTCTCTGTAGGCTCCATCTCTAATTGTCAGTTATCCCTGAGCTGGTGAGAGGAGACTAGGTGTTATGATGGCTCCCATACACAGCACACAGAAAGTAATGGATATCCTGCACCCCTCTCTCTATCTCTCATACCCTCAAAAGCAGTATGGAGGATGTTACACTGCAGTACTGAGCAGTGTAGCTGTAAATAAAGCACTGAGGTGAGATAAAACTAGAAGTAGCACCCATGTTTCTGTGTGAGTCACTCTGTCTACCTCCTGCCGCTTTTACTACTCTGCCCTCTCATTTTCATAGACTTTTATGGGCAGAATGAGACAGCAATAAGCAAAGACCCCACACACACAGACACACATATATACTCACAATTCTTGTAAACTGTCTTTGTGTATCTGCTGCTAAAGATTAATTTTACATGATAATAAGCAGTGGACAGAAAATTAGAGGGAGGAGAGCCCCCCTCCCCCCACCCGGCCCATCCCCCCTCCCCAGTAGCCAACACTTTAGAGCAATTTTTCCAGCACCAAAATGTAATTTGGGGTAAATAAAGTGATTTTGAGTTTTGCTAGTTATCATAGTGGCTATCACATAAGCACAAGTTTGTTGAAAGTTCAATGCCTCTTTAAAGGGTTTGTCTGAGTCATTTTATTATGCGTCTAAACAATCTCCTATCTTGCCAGCTTGATGCTTGTAATTTACTTCCTGTCTCCCAAATGCGCCAGTTCTTCGATCGCTACACAGGTCACATGCTCAATCATGTTACTAGTTGATATGGGACAGTGATGTCTAGTAAACCTGTGACATGGGATAGGAGACTATAGTCCCACCCATGTTAATGGGACGTCACTGCTTACTGTATTGTTTCAGGTTCGTAATGGAGCTGCAATGACCACTCATGCGCAATCCTCTCAAGTCACAATGACCGTGCATGCGCAATTGCATGAGTCTCCATCTTTCTGTTGCTCATCTTCTGGCAGCAAGGAGGGGGGGGCGCGTGACAAGCGGAGGGGTCCTTTGACAATTGTGGCCCTAGGGGGTCCTATAATAGGAGGGAGTCCTATGTCAATTGTGGCCCTATGACAATGGAAATTGAGGCCACGGGGTGGGGGTCCTATGACAATTGTATTCCAGAAAGGTCATATGCTTCTGTAGGAGCAGTATCCATAGGAGTCGTAATTACAGGAGAAAGCATCCCCACTAGCAATGCTGATCTGCATCTGTTAGGACCCTGCAGCTCTGCTGTGGCAGGGGGCACTCGGTAGTCACATGATCGCCTGGTCAAATAGTAGAAATGGCACTTCCACTTCCTCTCTTCACTACATTGCACTCATTTGTATAAGGACCTAACATCCACACTCTCTCTATCTAATAGCTTTTATACTGTTCACCATGCTCTTACTCATATTTGTGTCATCATGGATTAATTATGGAAACATGCTGGCTGAATACAATGTATCTAGGTATTAACCAATAGCATTTACACTATTATCAACAGGTTGTTTGACACACGTTACAGCATTCGAGAAAATGGGCAACTCTTGACCATTCTCAGTGTGGAGGAAGGCGATGACGGCATTTATTGTTGCCTGGCTAAAAATGGCGTTGGAGATCCAGCAAAAAGCTGTGGAGCTTTACAAGTGAAAATGAGTAAGTGTCAATGATAATAAGTTGAGTCGGTGCCAACACTTGTTCACTCCTCAGTCCTTGAACGCTTTCGCAACATCTGAAACTGTTCCAGCACTACAGATATGTGAATCAAGCAAGAACGGATTTTGTGCTTGATTTTTAGTGGTTTCATTGTTTTAATAGATTATTTGGCAAAATTAAAGGAAATACATTCGTAATGTAATTTGAGTTCAATTCATTCGATTAAAAGGGGTTACCATGTTTTTGCATTTTGCATTAGGTAGTGTCTGTCACACTGATTACAGCAATATATCCGCTGAGTGGATCTGTGCAGTAGTTTTGGAGAAACATGCTTTTGATTAATAGCAGTAAATGCATGGAGGATTATTAAAAGTAGTCCTGGATATTTACTAGCTACACCCACTCCACCCTCCAGCCACTGATTGACTGCTCACTGCTTATTACTGTGCCTAGAGAGCTGCCAATCATTGGCTGGAGGGTGTGGTGGGTGTGGCCAGTCTGTAGCTCATGAATATGCAGTAATAGTTCTGTATCTTTGTGCTACTAATAAAATGCAAGTTTCTCCAAGACTACTGCACAGATACACACAGCAGGCATATCACTGCAATCAGTGTGTCAGGCACTACTTTATACCACTCTGAAAACTGAAAAAAGATGGTGACAGAGGCTCTTTAAGTGCAGAGAAATATATATAGGTTATATAAATATTATAAATTATAAATATTAATATAAATTATATATAAATTATAAATATAAATTATAAATATATATTTGGTTCTATGTGCTTAAAGGGCCTCTGTCACAATTTTTTGTAGTCCATTTCTTCCTTTTCAATCGGGAAGATGGAACAGTACCTCTACAGCGCCACATATTGGAAGGCAGCATTCCTGCAAGTCAATGTTAAACTTTTTAAACAAGTCTTATAACAATAACTGGGAATTGTAAGCCAAAGCCAGAATAACCATGCACAGACGGCTATTTCAGGGTGATTGCCCATCATCAGTGTGCAGTAGGCTTCTGGCTAGTGAAAGCCCTATAGGCCTGGGTCAGGAGGGGTAATGTTTCTCCTTTTCAATTGTATGTTCTGGATGAGGCCTCATTCAGACAGACATATATTGACATTTTCACGGCTGTCCGATATACGCCACCCATCTGATGCATTGGTTTCCAATGCATGTGTTTTAATGAGCGATGTTTCACTATGTAAAAGCGCTCAGCCGGCCAAGATAGCACATACGGTGGACATTTCAGCCAGGTGCTTTTACGCCGTCCAGAAAAGATAATTCTGGAACGATCTTTTCTGGCTGGAATGCGGCCGCTGCCATAGACTCTGGTATATATATTTTCTTTAAGAAATCTGAACCCCATTCCCCACCTAATATACTGTACACACCAACTTTTATTGGATTATGCCCTCTATATACACACATGCACAAACTGTGTGGGTATTCCAATATAGGAAAATAGAAGGTGTTGCTAAGATATGCAAATGATCAAATTGTCAAGCACCTACCTTCAATCTGGGGCATTTGAGAGGGGCTTCAATGGTATTAAGGGCAGATTGAAAGCAAATGTTTTCAGCCACATGAAAGCTCAAAAATTGGATAAAGACTATTAGTATTATTTTGGATGCCCTGTGCTCATCAACGTGCCAGTTATTGCCACTTGTTGCAAACTGAGTGGGACAGACATCTTGAACTCAGACCTTTGCAGTGGCCAAGGTCAAACCTTTGGTGAGGGAGACAGCTGGGAACAAAATGGTGGGTCATAAGGGCTTTACTGTCTCCTCTTGTCACATCCCAAAACACGGTCTGACCCGGCAGCATGCAAGGGTGAAAGCTAGCTGCTACTCCAGTAGAGAAATGATAACTTAACTATTCACGTGACACCAGTGCCCCTTTCCATTAACGAGTCAATGAAACAAAATAAAGTGTCCACAGTCAAAGTGTAGTTTTAAAACCAGAGGCACACGGCTTTTACTGGATGTTTCCAACTTTGATTTTCCAAGTACATTACTGCAACAGTCTTAAGTACAATACTACTGGCACTTTTTTCTTTCCCTACCCTCTGACACACTTGTATTAGACGAACACTCATTTCCAGAGATACAGGTGTCATCAGTCTCAGTTATCTGATAGCAGGTTCTGTAAAGAGTGCTCCTGACATGGACAGACAAACACGAGTAGTCCTTTCTTACTTTCCTCACCCTTTCCTCGTTGACCTAGCAACATTTATGGGGTACAACACTCACGCCAGACTTGTCCTCCCACTTGCAGTAGTGGAGTCGGTAATGTCCCTCTACTCCGTAGTTAAGCAGGGGAGTGTGTAGCATTCTCTGCCAACTCCCACTCCAAGAGTTTATGGTCACTTAAGGTCCCCTGAGGGGATGCATCTCCAGTTGAAATAAGACAAGTCCGGGCCTAACCCAGATGGAAGTGTTAGAGCCTCAGCCTCCTGCTCACATGTCCTCCTTCTCCAACTACTTCTCTCCTTTTCCTTTTCTCACTCACCAACTCCGCCCCCAACCGCTCTACCAATCACATCACACAGAGCAGGTTAGGGAGACAGTCACGTGGACACCACCAAGATTGGTGACACTAACACAAGACATTAACCCCAAAAGGTTACCTCAAATGACACAAAAACCAATGACCACATAGACACAAACACACACGAATGCACAAGGACAAATCCATTCGGGATGGATAAGCAGAGAACTAGAGGGTCCCTAACTCTGGGCCATTACACCTTGGTTTATCAGTATGGTAGATTGCTACATGCCTAAGCCAAGATATCAGCATTGATCAGCGTTGCATGTCCCAGTGGTTAGGAGAACAACTATGAACTGGTATGATAGCAAGAGGTGCACAGAGGAGAACCTCTGCACAGATAGATCATTAGACTAGAAGAATGGTGCATAGTCATCCATTCTGTACTTAAACTGAAATTAGACATCACATCCCAAGTCTAGGGCAATGAACACTGTCTGCAGAAACCATCAGAAGGCGCTTGCACAACATTGGGCTATGAGCCAGATGTCTAGCAATAGGTGTTCAATTTGTAAGGGACTAGCCCTGAAAGGGTTGCCTGGACAATGGACAGAAATGTACAAAAACCTGCACCAAATTCACCACATGCTCCAAATATTGCACCAAAATGCCCAGTGAGGACTTCAGAAAAGGATGACATCAGGACTATAAGAGGCTTTGTAACTGCACCACAAAGTCAGTCCAGAGAGTTCGGTTGTAAACGAGAAAGGTTCTGGAGAGGCCATCCAAAAATGCCATTTTCTGCAGGGTCTGACTGTTAGAGAAAAGTAAACTGTTCCAGACATTGCCCCAGAGGACTAAGGAACTCAGTGTTTGAGCAGGAGAGGCGTTGGGTGCTGCAAAGCAGAGAAGGTGACAGTCTGCAGATAAGACAGATACTGCCAGGGCTGGTTCAAGTGGGCTACAAGAATCACAGCCCAGCCAGTCATTATATAATAACAAGACAATCTTTATCAAACTATTTAAAAAATAACCAGGAAGATATAAAGCCATAATAAAAACCAGACTAAAGGTGCACATGCATGAATAAAGTGCAAATAACAGATACATGGCTGCCAAAAGACACATTAGAATTAGTAAAAAAAACTCTCATACTAAAAACAATATTAAAATGGAAGTGCAACTGTACTTAGAGAGAAAACAATGTGTTCTATAAAGTTTAACACAAATAGCCCCCCAAAAGTTATTACATTATATCAAATAGCCAAATAATACAATAGCAGCATTTATGATAGCCAACCTGAAGTCTGGTGCCCCCACCTACGCTCCTTCAAGAGATGCTGTCTTTTGTTCAGCCATTGATGTCCATTGTGCTTCTTAATTTTGTAGGTGTTTCTATTTATTATCACCTGCTTTTATTTATGATTTTAGAACCAAAAATTACCCGTCCTCCAATGAATGTAAAGCTTATAGAAGGAGTAAAAGCCGTCCTTCCCTGCAATAACCTGGGAAATCCAAAACCATCTGTTTCATGGATGAAAGGAGAAAATGCTGTTAAGGTAAACAACAGAATTGCAAAAAGATGAATATATTTTAATGGAAAATGTGGAATTACTAAATATTTTATTAAACCTTATTAGAACTTAGGTTCACCTTTGTCGAAATCAAACTCCATGTTGATACTTTTGAGTATCAGGGCAAAAACACACAGATGTACGTGTAACTATGCTGACCGCTATGGAAGTGTAGTTGCGCATGAACATTTTTTTTCCTCTCGGAGTATTCAAACTCTGCGTTATAGTGCGTGAGTTTCAATAAAACAGTTAGAAGATAGGTCCCGCCCTATCTTTCCCGCAAGTAATATTAACTATGTGCAGGAGAGATTGGGCAAGTCCTATCTTTTGTTGTCCATGCCTCCATGTTCCAACAGATAAGCATCCTGATAGTAAAAACTAAACTATTGATTATCACAGCCCCATAATGGGACGAAAACACGCCCATGTGAAGAAGCCCTCAGTCTGCAAATATTTCTGTTCATGGTAGCGTATAGGGAAAGTCGGCAACAACTAAATGCTGACAATGAAGCTGCTCAAAAATGTTTTAACAGGTATAACAGTTTATTTTTGTAGGAGAAAAGGGAACCGGAACTTCAAAGTATAAAATTGCCGTATATAGATAATGCAAAGGCTATAGGGATACCCAAGGTTTGGTAACTATGCCTCTAAGTCCCGGCTGTCTTCTATTAAGACCAAACATACTACATGTGTTTGAAAGGGACATTCAGTAAATTTCACGATGAGGCAACTTCCTGTGATGATCTCCGCCCCTCAACGGTTTGTTAATCTCCCTAACTCCTTGTACAATTAAAGTGGAACTGTTACCACTATGGATCCGAGTAAAATGGGTTGGAACTGCAGATGTGTTTCTGCAGCCAAGATAACGTTGGTCAGAATGGTGGACCTCCCTTTTTATTTGCTTTTTTTAAAAGTTAGGCACAATTTTAATAAAAGGCTGCATGGCTTGTTTGGTGATGGCATGACCGCCCCGGCCCAATAGATATATGTATAATTTACACTAGAAACTGGCGTAGAAATTATACCAGAAAAATACTCCAGTTTATGGCTGGCATAGATTTTTTTTTTCAGTGGACGGATGGCCTGAAATGCACCAAATGTATGAAATGGCGTGCACTTTGAATTCTAGTTTTAAAGGGAACCTGTCACCAAGATCATGCTGCCCAAAACATGGGCAACATGAACCCAGGATGGATATGCACAGTGTCCCAATGTAAGTGCTATTCTGAGTTGCTGTGGCAATTCAGAATAAGCACACTTTGAAGTTTGGCTTGTTTGACTCAGGAACAGAGCTCTTGAGTCAAAGAGGAGGGTGGCACTGGTTCTCCCCACTTGCAGTATATTGACTGACAGTTCTCTCCCTATATACAAGCAGGGAGAGCAGCTGTCAGTCAACATGCTGCAGGTGGAGAGAGGCCGGCATAGCCCACCTCTCTGCCTCAAGAGCTCCGTTCCTGAGTCAAACTGGCGTACTTCAAAGGCCACCTGCAGACGGGCGGGTCGGATCCGCCGGCGAGGATTCTCGCAGCGGGACCCGACCCGAGCGCCTGCAGAGAGCAGTGCGTACTCACCCACGCCCGCGGCTCCGGCTGTTTGATGTGCCGGCTTGCCAGGCAGCCGCATGCGCAGACCGGAGCCGGCGGCAGGTGAGTGACGTTTCTGTGCGGGGCACTGCGAGCTCCGCACAGAAATAGAGCATGCCGCGACTTCTTTGCCGCGCAAGATTTCGCACGGCCAAATCACGGCCGTCTGCGTTTGTTAACGCAATCCTATGGATGCTTTCAGCGGCGGAAATTCTGCGGGAAATCCCGCCGCGGACTTTCCGCTCGTGTGCAGGCACCCAAAGTGTGTTTATTTTGAAACATCACAGCATTTCAAAATAGGGGTCCTTCTACACAGCAAGATCTGTCGGGCACAGACGCCCGACAGGTCATCCCATGGAAAGTTATTCCTGTTCTATTACACAGGAACGATCATCGCTAGTGAACAGAGGCAGAGCATTCTGGCCCACCCGCCTCCGTTTACAGTGAGCAGGCAGTCATTTATAAATGAACAACCGCCTGTTTACACGGGACAATCTAAAGTTCGGAAACTGAATGATGAATGAGAAGCGAATGAGTTCTTCTTCATCGTTCAGACAGGGCATGCATTTACACTGAGTGATAATCATTCAGGTTCCCGCTGGATGCGAGAATATGAACGGTTTGTACGTGGGGGCATAGTGCATATCTGTCCTGGGGCTTGGATAACATGAACCCCGTGACAGGTTACTTTTAACCCTTTCCAATCCACTGTCTGACGTCTAAAGACCTTATGATTTAAGGCTGTACAGCTCCGATGTTTGAAGACGCCCGTCGTGGTTCTCTTACTGTATATTGCTAGCCTCTCTGCTGTCGGAGCCTATCCAACGTGTCACCTCATGCAGTATTGGCTTTAGCCAGTATATAGCGCTGCTGTATAACAGCAGAAAAAGGGTAGGCCCTCTAGGAAAACAAGGATACAAATTGGATTGGAAAGGGTTAATAAATCTCCTCCTATACATCTTACAAAGACTTTTCTGTTCACTGATGATTAATTATCATACAAAGACGAGCTCAACACCATATGATAGGATGTGTTGTTGAAATTCTCCCCCTATACATATTCACAATCCTTATCATATCTTCTATGTACTCTCTTTGTCTTTGATCTATGACTAGTAACAAGATGTCTCCATTGTACTATTGGATATATCCATTCTTACTGGTTGGTTACATATTGGTTTATTGTTCATTTTCATTCTCTGAAAAACTTTGTTTCATTTATAATCGCCCACGTTCCTTAATGTAACAGTGTTAAGGATTTGATGTGGATCCGCTGTGTCACCCAACCAGTCAACAGAACAGACTGGCAGAGCAGACAGCCGACTCTGGAAACCCAAATGCTCACCGCTGGAAGATGTGACTTGGAATGCAAGGTGACCAGGGGATCTAGCCAATGCTGGAAGCAGGAGATGGAAAGTCCCTGCCTATCAACAACAGAGAATTCGCGCTGACAAGGGCGGCCCTGCACAGGAACCTAAGCACTGATTAACCCTGCCAGGACTGGTTACCAGGGAGCCAAGAAGTTGGATAACACCACGCCATCTACAGAACCAAGGAGTGAGCAAGTTCAGGACAAAGCTGGAATACTTTGGCAAACTGTAGACCAAGCATAAACTGCCAACACAGGAACAAACAGGAGTAGCTGCGACACGTGCATATATGAGGCCTCTATATACTGGTAAAGAAATGATCAACAATCTGCAGCTGGGTGGAAGAGGCAGAACCAATTTAACCATGACAGTGCTGGAAATAAGGCAATCACAGATTCAGAGAACGATGCCCACATCTGCCAGACCTAACAAACAGTAGTTTATATTAGTTTAAAGCAGACATTGCAGAAGAAATTTCTAAAATAATATATATATATCAAATGGCAGCACATAATATAGTATTGCTATGCAACGATTACCCTTCATCTCTTCTTGAATTTTACCTAGTGAGTAGTGACCATGCAAAAGGTAACCTGAGGATGAACACAGCAGAATATTTTTTTGTTAGGCTCCACAATTTCCTTCAACTACTAATAATTAAAATTATCGGTAATCACTGTTGAGTTACGGAGATGTTATATTAATCAATATTCACTGTATAAAAATGACTGAGCTCACAGAATAATTGAAGGGTGAATTATTGCTATATTTGCAGGAGAATGCTCGTATCTCCATTTTAGATTCTGGAAGCCTGAGAATTCAGAAAGTACAAAGAGAAGATGTTGGTCAGTACCGTTGTATAGCTAAGAACAGCCTTGGAACTGCAATTTCCAAACCCGCACTGCTGGAAGTGGAAGGTAAGAGATATGTTATTTAGCAGAAATATAGATCTACGTAGAGAAAAATGCAACATGGAAATAAGCTGCCTGTACGACCAAGGAGTGTCTGACAGGAATGACAGGATGGCTGCATGGCAGCTAAAGTGTGTTATTAGAAATCCTGTGTTCTTACTTAATTTGTAGTTTCAAACCTCTCCAAATTTCTTTCTTTCCATCATGCAAATATTAGATAGTGTGGAAGTATTCATTTAATTTAGATGATACTCAAGGTATGTTGTAGCCTTATCAATCAGGTATGCTTATTTATTATTTGATGCATTGGAGAAGAAAACAATGAGAAACACTCAAGTGATGATGTATCCAAGCTCTTCTGTTTTATTGTTTCCAACACAAGAGGTTGTATAGTGTGGCATCCCCCACAAAGTCAACAGTTCAAAGTCTACAGCTTGTGTGATACTTTTCTCTTAGGCCTCGTTCAGACGAGCGTGTTTATGAGCGCACATATGTGTGCACAAAGCCATGCGTCTATTAGAACCATTGGTTTCCTATGATGTGTTTACATATCTGTGTTTTACAGGCATGCAAATGTGCGCGCTTGAAAAAGATAGGACATGCGTGAACCGCATAGGTCCGTGAACACTGTCACAGTGTTCTGTAATGATGGCACTCCCTGTGGGGAATAAAAAATCCCCTACCACAGCTGTGACAGCTGTGGCAGAGGATCACAATGTTCTCCCATTACTTTCAATGGGGCCACTGCTGCTGCCAGAGGCCCCATTGAAAGCAATGGGTTTCTAGCAACCCTTGCAGTGATTTTCAGTGAAGGGTTTTAAATGTAAGCCCTTCCCTGAAAATCATCCCTAGTGTGTGTAAAAAAATAAGAAAAATATATGCTCACCTCTCCACCGCTGTTGAGGTTCGGCGTGTCTAGCTGCTTGGTCCCCCTGAGGTGCTCTGAAGCTCTTTCAGCAGGCATGGATTTAAAATCTCCGCCTGCTGAAAGTGCTGTGTCTGATTGATTGAGCGCTCAGCCAATCACAAGCAGCACTCAGCCAATCACAGGCAGCACTCAGCCATTCATAATTCAATGATTGGCTGAACGCTGCCTGTGATTGGCTGAGCGCTGTGACCTATCACAGGCAGCACTCAGCTGTCATTCAATAATTGGCTGAGCACTGCTTGCGATTGGTCACAGCCCTCAGCCAATCAGACACAGCCCTTTTAGCTTTTAAATCCCCTTCTGCTGAAAGAGCTTCAGGGTAGTGCAGAGGGACCAAGCGGCTACATGCACCTGAGCCCCGACAGTGGTGGAGAGGTTAGTATATATTTTGTATATTTTTTTACACATGCTAGGGATGATTTTATGGGATGGGCTTATATTTAAAGCCATTCCCCCCAAATCACTGTGGGGGTGCCTGCAACCTATTGCTTTCAACAGGGATGCCGGCAGTAGCCCCTTTGAAAGCAATTGGCACGGAGCTTCAATTACATGTTTTTCTGCACATCCGTGCAGCGCTGCGTTTTGTGCAGTACGGATGTGTGCAAAACAACGCTCATGTGAACGAGGCCTTAGTAAAACATTACAAAGGTTAATTATGACAAAGCTGCATGCTCATTATGTGACACTGTTAATAAAACTTCGCCTACAATGTGTGTATTTTGCACACATACTTCTTGCAATGCTCACAGTACAAATATTATCCACACTACACTACTGTATGGATGCCCCAGCTACAGTGGGAAAGTGTCAAATTAAAAAAAACAAAAAGCATGTGAATGTCCCCCAGAGGTTTTATATGATATCATGGAGGACATAGATAGTAAAAAAAAACATAGTTACATACATCAGTAAATAAAAATTACAGAATAAAATAACAATATATACATAAGAAAGAAAATAACCCAAAGCCGATGCTAACCAAAACTGTCACCGTATGTGCCCTGTAAACCAAAACCATACATACTATATATCAGAACATCCAAAACAAAATGAGGAACCCGTTCCCATACTTTATTTTAGCGTAAATATACAAATTTTAAAGCCCTATATGTCATGGGAAAAAAAAGCAGCAAAAGTAGTTTTGATAGCTTAAAGGGGTTGTCCCGCGCCGAAACGGGTTTTTGTTTTTTTTCAATAGCCCCCCCGTTCGGCGCGAGACAAACCCGATGCATGTGTTGAAAAAAAAAAACGGATAGTACTTACCCGAATCCCCGCGCTCCGGTGACTTCTTACTTACCTTGCGAAGATGGCCGCCGGGATCTTCACCCTCGGTGGACCGCAGGTCTTCTGTGCGGTCCATTGCCGATTCCAGCCTCCTGATTGGCTGGAATCGGCACACGTGACGGGGCGGAGCTACGAGGAGCAGCTCTCCAGCACGAGCAGCCCCATTCAACACGGAGAAGACCGGACTGCGCAAGCGCGTCTAATCGGGCGATTAGATGCTGAAAATTAGACGGCACCATGGAGACGGGGACGCCAGCAACGGAACAGGTAAGTGTATAACTTCTGTATGGCGCATAATTAATGCACAATGTACATTACAAAGTGCATTAATATGGCCATACAGAAGGGGACGCCAGCAACGGAACAGGTAAGTGTATAACTTCTGTATGGCGCATAATTAATGCACAATGTACATTACAAAGTGCATTAATATGGCCATACAGAAGTGTATACCCCAACTTTGTTTCGCGGGACAACCCCTTTAAGAAAAATAAATAGGGCAGTAAAACCACCACATGGGTAAAATTCCTAAAAAGGTACAAAACAGCCTGGTCCTTAAAGGGGTGGTCTCGCGAAACCAAGTGGGGTTATACACTTCCGTATGGCCATATTAATGCACTTTGTAATATACATCGTGCATTAAATATGAGCCATACAGAAGTTATTCCACTTACCTGCTCCGTTGCTAGCGTCCTCGTCTCCATGGTTCCGTCTAAATTCGCCGACAGCTTGCTTTTTTAGACGCGCTTGCGCAGTCCGGTCTTCTCCTTTCAGCACGAGCCGCTTCAGTGTGCTCCCCGCTACAGCTCTTCTGCGCATGCGCAGATGAGCTGTCACTGATCGGGAGCGCGCTGGAGCGGCCATTCTGTACCATCCTCTGTTAGAGGAAGGTGCAGAGCCGCCCAGCTGTCCGGAGAAGCCGCCCAGCTGTCCTGCCGTCCAGCTGTCCTGCCGTCCAGGTAAGTGATGGGCCGGGGGGGCTGCCGCTGCGCCGGGGGGGGGCTGTCGTCGCTGTCGCTGCGATGGGGGGGGCTGCCGCTGCGATGGGGGGGCTGTCGCTAGGCCGGGGGGGGCTGTCGCTGCGATGGGGGGGCTGTCGCTAGGCCGGGGGGGGCTGTCGCTAGGCCGGGGGAACTAGCGCTGGGCTCCGGGGCCTTCACCTGGGCTCCGGAACCTAGCGCTGGGCTCCGGAACCTAGCGCTGGGCTCCGGAACCTAGCGCTGGGCTCCGGAACCTAGCGCTGGGCTCCGGGGCCTTCACCTGGGCTGAGGGTCTAGCGCTGGGGAGCCGGGAGCGTAGCGCTGGGGAGCCGGGGGCTAGCGCCGGTTACCTGCTGCCTGGCGGTGGGTGACTGGTCGGCGGCTGCGGTGGGTCCGGTCGGCGGCTGCGGGGCGTCCGGTTGCCATGGAGACACAGCTGGCAGCGTCTCGGGAGCGCGCACGTCGGGCTGCAGCGAGCGACGGGGAAAGAGCCGGCAGCCATCTTGGGGAAACTTTTATAAGTTGCTGAAACGCTGGAACGGTAAGTACAAACCAGCTAGGAAAGTCATTTACAGGGGTAATTAGTAATGTATGCTTAATTAGGGGGACTGGGCAAAAAAAAAAAATCACTGCTTCCTCGAGACATCTCCTTTAAGGGGTTAAATGTTTTTATGGTATCTGTCTTTGGTGCATGTTTTAAAAAACTTTTTTGAAATTTTTGATATGTAATCGTGCATAGTGCTATGGCTATGTGCTGTCTCACTCGTTTGTTTTTGAAGTTTGTATGTATACATGTGGGTTCCATTTGAGCACCCTGAGGCCGGCTTCACACGGCCGTGACGGACTCCGCCACGGAATTCCACGGCGGAGCCCGTCACGGCGTCAGATGACGCGGCTGGCGGCAGGTGGGGAAGCGGTTTCACGGTATCTTCCGCGGAATTCCACCGGAATTCAATAGAACCTAATAGCTGCAAGCAACGCAGCGGATTTCCGCCGCGTATCACGCAGCGGAAATCCGTCCGTGGGAAGGAGTCCTTATTATAGTAAATTGAATTGACAATGGTGCCAGCCACAGTTTAATTTCCTAAAGAGACACACTGCTAGTCTTTAATGTAAAGGGGAAGATAACATTAGATGGATCCCCTGGACCACAACCATGATCTCACAGACCAGAATAGAGAGTATGGTTAGCATGTAAATGATGTTAATCTAAAGAAGCACTAATTGAAAAATCTAAAAGGTATTTTAAATCACTTGAGGTCTCATTCCCAGTAGGCATTCTGATCTACTTTTGCTACAACCATGTATGGGAAGCAGTAGAGGGCTGCTGTGCTGAGAGCTGTTTACACAAGCCCTACACTGCCAAGGCTAATAAAGTAGCTTTGTCAAAGGACTGAATGATCTCCATCTATTGTTTTGGTTTCTTTAAAGCAGTAATGAAAATGCAAATGCCTTAATTACTTCTTTCACAGTTTCCTAGTTTCTCAGGGCTTCATCCATTCCAGAATGTCAGAGAAGCACAATGGAGCAGCATCCACTTGGAGCCTTACCTTTCTCAGTCTAGGAAATACACTTTCTCAGCCCATTATTTACAGACAGCTCACCTCCTGTAACACAAATGGAAACAACAACTTTGTTTTCTGCTTGTGGAGTGAAAAATACTGTTACACGATAACAAACTCATTCAATTATACATTTTGCATCAATGTTACATTACTCCCAGCAGACTAAAGTGTGGTTGTTCTCAGTTAGAGAAACCAAGTCATCCTGTAGATATGATACCTTGTAGAGATAAGCGAGTATACTCACTAAGGCACATTACTCGAGCGAGTAGTGCCTTAGCTGAGTATCTCCCCACTCGTCTCTAAAGATTCGGGGGCCGGCGGGGAGCGGGGAGTGGCGGGGGAGAGCGGGGAGGAACGGAGGGGAGATCTCTCTCTCCCTCTCTCCCCCCCTCGCTCCCCGCCACAACTCACCAGTCACCCGCGCCGGCCCCCGAATCTTTAGAGACGAGCGGGGAGATACTCGGCTAAGGCACTACTCGCTCATCTCTAATACCTTTTAATGGCTACCAAAAATACATGATGTTATAGTGAGTTTTCAGACCTATAAAGGGAACCCTTTGTTCCCTGCGCAGGTTCGAAAGCTTGCTATAACATCACCTATTTTTGGCACCATGTTAGCTCTACAGGCTAACACGGTACCAAACTTTTTTCGCTTTCCCTGTAAACTGTACCGAATGGGTAGAGGAACCAATTCCTAATGTCAGAGATGTTTTGCACCTGATGCTGATTTTATATATTTGATGCTGGAATGCACTGAGATTCAAAATGTTTGATGCAAAGTGCGATGCACAGAGAATTGCAGAGATTTGTTTATTGGGCCTTCTGGACACGGAACAATGGCAACACCACGTATTTTTTTGGAACGCAAATCAGTGACAATGAAATAGATAGACAGATGACCTCCAACTATGGCCCAATGGAGACATATGGTTAACAATATCATTCCCTATGAAAACATTATCTTTAAAAATAGAGAGTCCTGAAAGCTTTCATAAAATTTGGGATATATGGTACAATTTTTCTAGTACGATTTTTACACGAAAAGCTTTTCAATTCCCAGCAGACCAACTACACAGTTATGAGAAAATAGAATGGTGGTGACAGCATAATAGGTGCAATAAAAATGTATTCTTTATTCCTCCTCAGTCAGCAATGTTTCGACTCAAAAGTGTCTTTTCCAAGCATAAAGACATAAGATACACATACACATTTATATACAGACTAAATGTTAATAATCCACAAATCAGAATGTTACCTCCCCTCATTGCTCCACCTGGGTCTGGGATTGTCATGGCGTCTGGTTCCTCTATCCGCGCATTCCAGCAGCACCAATGCGCATGCGTGGATCCCCATATCGTCTAAGGGGGCTTACTTTGGATCAGGCCCTCCAAGGTGACTTTGCATTCAGTACCAGGGGCGTAACTAAAGGCTCAGGGACCCTGATACAAAACGTGAGCTGGGCCCCCCCTCTATCTGTATCTGTACCCGTACCCATACCTAAGCCATGCTGCACAGAGACATAACTTGAAGCTTCTGGGCCCCAATGCCAAACCTGTAACAGGGCCCCCAACTATAATGCTTTATTCATAGTACTGGGCTCCCTATATGGAGAAGAGAGGCCTTATGGGCCCCCTAAAGCTCCTGGGCCAGGGTGCAACCGCATCCCCTGCACCCTCTATAGTTACGCCCATGTTCAGTACCCGTCCTGCCACATCCCGGAGAAAAGTTGCGCTGTTGGCAGTCCTGCTTTTTCTATCAACTACACAGTTATGTCAGGTAGGAACAGCGATTATAGTGATACGGCTCTTTGTGTTTTCTTATCACCCTCTGTTGGTGCGTTTAGATAGAACGATTATCGTTCACAAAATCGTTCAAAGGAACTAAAAGTGAATGATAATTGTTCCGTTTTATTGCAAGACAGCCATTGAACAACAAGTGAGAATCTTGAGGTTCTCATTCATCGTTCAGTTTCAGCATAAAAATCAGCGCCGGCTCGTTTACTTGTCTGGCAGTTTAAACACGGAACAAGAAGTAAACGAGAACTGTACGATTCTCAACTAGAATCTTGTAGTCTGAACAGGCTGCCCGAGCGCGAAGAAAGTGGTGATGACGTCACTAGCTTGTTTGCTTGGACAAATGAGATTTGTGAGATTCTAGTTCTGTCTAAGGCCGGCTGCACATGATTAAGTCGGATTCCGCATGTGGGAGCCCACAGCGGAATTCATTCAACTGTGAAGCATTGTGGAAGGAGCATCATAGTTTGGGACTGCTTTGCTGCCTCAGAGCCTGGACACCTTGTGATTATTGAGGGGAAAATGTATTCTAAGATATAGCAAATAACATTTTACAGGAAAATTAAGAGCAGCAGTCCATGACCTCCAACTGAGGATACTTGGGTGATGCAGCGAAACAATGACCCAAACCACACATGTAAATCAACTGGAGAATGGTTGAAAAAGAAGATGTGTGTTGTGGAATGGCCAAGGGAATAACCCCTTGGTGACATACAGTGAACATGAATGTTTGAGCTGCCAAGGTATTAGTACAAATTGCTGCAGATGTATATCACTCGCGCTATGAAGACCCAGGAACAATGCAGACAGCGGCTTCCATGGGGTTTGGGGAGGGGGCTCCCTCCTTCACCCCATTGGTGAAGTACGTAGTTTAGACTTGGATCATAAAGTATTCACTAAATAACCAAAGAAGACTCTGGAGTGTAGTGGGTACATCTATAGTATAATTTCTTTGTTTTTGTTTACTGCCTATGGGTGTATACATGATCAGTACATACCTCCTTGGTGTTTAAATAGACTTATTATGAAAGTTACAACAGCCCACTCACTGAGAAAGAACCTTTAAAATATAACTATTATTAAACTAGATTAAAAATGAAAGTACTGAGCAGATAATCATATAAATGTTAGATACAATAATATAGTAACATAGTTCGTTAGGCCGAATGAAGACAATGTCCATCTAGTCCAGCCTGTTTATCCTCCTGTGTTGATCCAGAGGAAGGCAAAAAACCCCAAGAGCAGAAGCCAATTAGCCCTTTTGGGGAAAAAATTCCTTCCTGACTCCCTAATGGCAATCAGACTGTTCCCTGGATGAACCCTAAGATTAATATATCTGCAGGAAAGATACCTATACTGCAGATACATGATCCCCCTACAAAGGGGGTAGACAAAAAAAGAGAAAAAACACCCAATTCAGGTCAAAAATGATGTATTGGTCACTCCTAATCTTCAAATGCAAAGATCACAGTGAGAGGAACATAATTAATTAACTAAACCCCCAAGGTCCATAGGGTAGCAATATACAAATAATGGTGCCAGTTGGGACTCCCCTATACTACAACTAAAGATACCACCAATCTGACTAAACTTACAAAAGTCTTACTGATAATCTTAAATAAAGATACAATGGAAGAAGGAGCTACACACTAAAACCGGACTTGCCAGACTCAAGCTGGATCATCCTTAGTTCTAATCTCCCTTACACGGCTCTACAAGGTTCCCTGGTCGTATCGATACCGGATCATCAGGAGATTAGGAGAGAAAATATAAGGCAGACGAAAGGCCACCCGGCACTGATACCTGACCGGCGGCTAGTCAATTGGGTGGGTATAATTCAGTGACAGGTACCATAAAGTAATGCTTTATTCAGTTCAAAATGTGTACTTTAATTGAGGAGAGCAGAAATAGGGGAATATTTGTCATAGGGGCAATTTGAATGCAATTTAAGGGTAAAGTAGGCACCTGAATTTGGTCCTGATCACCTTTATTTAGGTAGTTACCTGGTTTCTGGGCTCTTAGTCATTTGAACCAGAAGTTGTTTAGGAGTTGAACTTAGGGATAGGGCCTTTCTAACATTCAGCATTGATGCTCGTTGCTGAACATATTTATTTCTGCTAGAACAGAAGGTCTCTATTGGACTCTATAGTGAAACAGCAGTTCTCATCCAAAATCACTTTTTAGTTTATTGTAACTCTATGCATGGCTCTATTGTGGCACTTTGGTAACTAGTCTGCATAATACAGCTAGGGCTCTTTACTCACCATGAGGGTGCATGCTAAACCAGCTCTATAGGTGCTAGCTATATATCACAATGTCAGCTAGGAAACATTATGTATAAGGTTCCTGATGAAACGATATTTAACTAATTCCAGTAGTGGAATTTGGACACTGCCATTTGTGCATCTGAGCTATATGAATCATATGGTAGACCAATTGTTGTTCTGCCTACTAGTTCTCAGTATGACTTACTTTACGGCTCGTGTCATTTTACAGTGATTTGGTCTCCTCTATTGAGTCTTCACTATATTGACTGGTATACATGAGGCCAGCCCCTCTAATTCTTGTTTACTGAAGCCTATCGCAAATATGATCCAGTAACAATGAGAAACTGCATGTTGCATGTTGTTTTGTTTATGTTAAGCCCTAGTCTAATTTTAATTTAATCCTAATAAATATCATTATTTTAATGTGTCTATAACTGTGAAGGGCTTCTTGATACTCAACACAGACAATTCCTACCCTGTTTTCTTGAAAATAAGACAGTGTCTTATATTAATTTTTGCTCCAAAAGAGTTCACTTTTTTACATGTATAGCTGCCTGGACACTATTTAAATTGCTTTTTTTTTCATTACCTGTAACTAGGGCTTTATTTTGGAGCAGGGCTTATATTTCAAGCATTCTCAAAAATCTTGAAAAATCATTCTGCATCCTCAAAAAGCCTGAAAAATCATGCTAGGTCTTATTTTCAGGGTAGTTCTTATTTTCAGGGAAACAGGGTACCTCGGTGAAGTGAATTTGGTCCTCTCTCTTGAATCACCCTGTATAATATAACGAGTCTTGAGAGCAGTGCCTTATATTAGACTGCAGTTCCACAGTGAAAGTGGTACCATACTGGGCAATTTATGGCACTACGTGGGTCAACGATGCCTGACTAGGAAGCCCCTTGTATGGAACTGTACATGCTCATGATGCACACTTTTCTCTGTTAGCTCTCAGCAATTATAAAAAAAATCCTGAGAAATGCCATAAAAGGTAAAAATAATGCTGAAGTGTTAACCCTTTCCATTTATTTGGTCTAAATTAGAAAAAGAAGTAAGAAACTATGTTGAAGGTCTTTCTCAAGTGTCATTGTAACAACTTGTCAAGAATGTATGGCAATAAATAATGTCAGTGTTACTACATGAAAATGATGTTATTAATCTTTGGATGTTGTTAGTATTTGGAAAATTTCATAGTTACATAATCCAGAAACTTCCAGGCAGTTCTGGTTTCCTAAGAACAAAAATGGTATGAGCCTATTGATGCTCATAGAAAAAAGTGCAGAAGCTTTCAAGTCATATCTGAAATCTAGAGGCCTGAAATAATGATAATCACCTTTATTTACACCACTTGATATTGGGTTCTGTCCCAACTGGAGCTCACAAGCTAAAGTCACCTATCTTTATGTTTTGGAGTCCGGGAGAGAACATATATGCAGATGTTGTCCTTGGTAGGATTTGAACCCAGGACCCCAGCGATGAAAAGTCTAATTAGTAAGCCACTGTGCTGAAAGCTGCAACGGTATAAGGCAGTGGTTGAAGTCAACTGTGCAGCATATACAACAATACAGCAGAGCAGAGGATCATCTGATCGTCCTACAAGCACAAGCAGCTTCAAATGCCTTGTTGTCCGTCATCCAGAGACAAGTTGCACCATCGTTACCGGCTCTTGTGTCTGTCGAAACCATTTCCAGGCACTGAAGGACATTTGGTCTCATAGTGTCCATTACATGTACTGTCTTTGACACCCACCATCACATCCGTATACAGTAGTGTCGTGAACTATGAAACTGGATTGCTTCTGAGTGGAACCGGATTATCTTTAGTGACAAATCCAGGTTTAGTTTGGGCACTGACGATGGCCATGTTCATGTCTGGAGAGCTAGGGATGAGCACCTTAATCCTGTCTTTGCTGTGAAGCAGCACACTGCCCCCTGCTGGTGTGATGGTCTGGGGGCCATTGCATATGACAGTCAGTCACCCCTAGTAGTGGTACGAGAGACAATGACAGCTCAGCGATATGTTCAGGATATCCTGCAGCCACATGTGTTCCTCTCATGGCGGCTTCCAAGAGGCTTCCAGTAGGGTAATGCTCGGCCGCACACACAAGGGGGTCACAGGAATGTCTCAACTACATTGCCACACTTACGTGGTGGTACAACAGGATACTAGAGCCTCCATGCCCGCCTGTATCACATTTTGCATCCAAGCTAGAGGTGGTACAACACGGTACTAGACCCTCCATTCCCGCCTGTATCACTTCTTGTATCCAAGCTAGAGGTGATAGATACAACAGGGTACTAGAGCCTCCATGCCCCCATATCACATCTTGTATCCAAGCTAGAGGCGGTACAACAGGGTACTAGAGCCTCCTTACAAGGGGTCAGTTTTCCACAATAAATTCTCCTTTTGCTCTGATATTGTAATCTCTTATATCAATGCTACAACCACACAGAGAAAGTTTCATTCAATTCTGACAACTTCTTCTAGGTGATGGATTTTTTTGACAATGAGTGTGGAGCCAGCACCTCGAAAACCCTGTTTTTCCCCCTTCATCTCTCCAAATTGGATACGGTCTTTGCTGCATGGTATCCAAGCCATTACTTGCACAGATATTCCTTGTGTTGTGGTGGCTGATGCTACACAGGGGGGAGACATCTAGTGGCACAGATGCAGAAACAAGGTCCAGACAGAGGGTAAAGGCTGACAGTGAGCAATAGCCCAGTCATATAAACAAAACTGGGTTCAGGGAGCACAGTGGCTTTGTCATTATGGCTAGTATGGACTGATTTGCTAAGGCATTTTCCATTGGGGAAAGGATGCCTAATAGAGGCAGAGGTCTGCATGGATTGGTGGGGATGGAATTTAGGAGCATGTGCTGACCCTTTAAGACAGAGACAGCACTCATCTGCCCTAACTGATGGTGGCCTCCAGTATCAGTTCGGCTTACTATCTGTAGTATTACTTTTTCCTGTGACTTTTGCTCCTGCGCTACACTATTCCAAGTACGGGTAGTCCCTTTGCTGGTGAGACAGTTCTGCAGGGGCGTAACTATAGGGGATGCAGGGGATATGGTTGCACCCGGGCTCAGGAGCCTTCGGGGGCCCATAAGGCCTATCTTCTCCATATAGGGAGCCCAGTACTATGAATAAAGCACAACAGTTGGAGGCTCTGTTACAGATTTTGCATTGGGGCCCAGGAGCTTCAAGTTACGCCTCCGAGCTCTGGTGCTTCAGTCAGGATGCAGTAGAAGACACTTGGTGGTTGGATCACACCAACGCAATCGGCAGACCTTGGATCTCTTTCCTTCTGCTCGGCACACACTATCCATCTCTTTCCTTTCCAGGCTAGAACCCCATCGCTGGGAAGAGCCTACATATGACACCTAGACTATAAAATGGCATCATAGTTGGGGGCATCATGGTCCAGGAGCTTCATGTTACCCCTTCCGCTGCCTCCTTGGCTTCCAGCCATCTCACAAAAAATAGGGGCTGCAGTCTCATTGGTTGTTATGGTTATTTGTTACAGGTTGTATTCTTAACGGTAATATAGAATATTAGGTTGGTTTTTTTTGTAAGTTAACTTTTCCCAAGCAACTTGTTCTGCTCCATTTCCTGCAGGAATGTTCTGATCATAATGATACTGTGTTCCCTCTTATGTGAGCTTCATAACTAAATGCAGCATGGCATCTCCTGATATAGAGGAATACATCAGCATATTCCTTTGCTTGCTGGATTTACGAGCATGAGGTAGCGTTTTTCTGACTGCGTGTAATCAGCTTCAAGACTAAAAAAAGAGGTCAAGTGGTGTGCTGGTATTCACAGCCAAAATCATTACTGAGAGTATTTGACATTTCAGGCGAGAATAAAGTTTCACTAAAGGTGGAACGGAAAGAGACAGAAGATGCCACTCTGTCCTGGAATGACTTGACCTTCCGTTTTGCTTTGGAATGTTAGTTTGCTCAGTATAGACCATAGGCCAATATTTGTTCTGAATATAGAAATGGTTCATCCAGTGCCTCCGGATACAAACTATCTACTTTTATATCACTGCTGGTTCACGGAAGAAAAAACTTCTTTTTCAAATCTCTTTTTAGAATGTTGTGTTAGTGAAGAAGCACAAATAATAACTCGCTGCATGTAATTACCTTCAGCCATTACTGTAAGGTAAAGTTAAAGTTTCCTGGTACGAGCACAGAGTAATGGCGTCACATCGTGACGTTTGCTTGGCAGACTGTTTTTTCGGGGTGATTTATTGCCTTCCCCAGTCATCTTTACATCCCACCCCTCATTTTACTGACCTTGGAAGGATGGAAGGCTGAGTAAACCTTGAGCCGGCTACATGAACCACATGGGGGTTGAACCCACAACCTTCAGGTCGTGAGCGAGAGTTAGGTCTGCATTTCTGCTGCCTTAACACTCTATGCCACACAAGGCTCTATGCATTACTGTATGGTAGCTAAATAAATTATTATATAACTATTGTGGCAGGACCAGGTTTACATCTCATGAGCCTTTAGGTAGAGACTGGTGCCACACCATGAGGGTGGCTTTAGACGACTGTATGCACAATTGCGCACTTTTCAGCACTATGTATTAGCGCAGTGAACAAGGTTGATGAGGTAGATTAGCATGCATATCAGCGCATATTAATGTACATTTTGTGCATGCAGGGCCTGTTCACGTGCACAATACACCTCCGCACTGATTTAAAAGGCTATTTAGCCCAATCAGGTCTGTTTTTCATAGAATTGCGCAGCGTATTGTGCATGTACCTGTACTTTGCGCACTCATTTGCACACCTGCCGTAGACTTCTATGGGGGCATTTGCAGCTCAATACGCATAGAGTTAGAGCAGAACCTATACAGCAGGAATGCATGCAGCAAAAAGGTTCATAAGAATGAACCCATTGACGATAATTCCATTGTCTGTGCGCTGTGTGCATATATTTAATGTGCAAAAAAATGGTTCTCTGAAGCCGCTCTAAGGAAGACCTGGACCGATCTTAGCTAAATCTAAGGCCACTCGTACTTGGGTATATAGTCATTGCGGGTCGCACGTGACACACAATGCCATTGATTTGTACTGGGCTGCTCAAAGCTGGGTTTTATCTGCAAAAAAAATCGCAGCATGTTCTATCTCGCCATGTATCACTCGTGCTTACACGCTAAGATAGTGCATAGGGAATGGCGGCACACAGCAAGTATGGGTGTCATTGTGTACTTGGCATTGATGCATGGCACGCTGGCACTCATCGTTGTGTGAGCCCGGTCTAAGACCCATCTTCAAAAGTTAGTAGCAAGCAAAAAAACAGCAAAACGGTAAGGCGCGATTTTCTTGCAATGCAGCAGTGCTACAAATCGCATGTATGTGAAGTCCATGCTCTCCAATCGGTTCCTTCACATTAGCGATGTTTTGTAGCCTGCGACATTGCGAGAGAAAAAAATCGCAGCATGCTCTGTACATCCGCAATTTGCAATGTTTTGTAGCCCATGATTCCCTATTAAGCCTTCCTTTGTGTTGCATCGCATTGCACGAAATCGCGTTTTTCGAGCAGTGTGATGCAACTTTTTTTTAGCTGGAAGTCCCACTGTTTGTCCTTACAATAAGCCCTAGCTGTATTAAAAAAATAAAATAAAATCACCTAACAGCCGCTGTCTGCTCTGCTGTACCTCTCCTCCGGCAGTTCCGCGGCACTTATTTGTAGTCTTTAGCCACCGCTTCCTGGTCAGGGGGTTCAAAAATCCTGCCTCCCGGAAGTGCTGGCTTTGATTGGTTCTCGAGCTCTGTGGCTCAGCCAATCACTGCAGCTCTCAATGAACCGATCACACCCATTACATTGAATGGCTGTGATTGGTTCATCAAGTGCTGCAGTGAGTGGCTGAGCCGTGGCGCTCAAGAACCAATCAGAGCCAGCACTTCCTGGAGGCAGGATTTTTGAACTCCCTGACCAGGAAGCGCTGGGTGAAGATTGCACACAAGTGTACCAGAGCTGCAGAGTTGAGGAGCAACAGAGCAGACAGCGCCTGTTAGGTAATGTATTGTTTTTTGTTTTATTTTTATGCAGCTAGAGCTTATTTTCGGTGTGGGGCTTATATTTCAAGTCCCCAGAAAATCCTGGCAAAAGAGCGCTACAAAGACGCACAACTTTGTAGCGCTACGCACAACTTTGTAGCGCTACGCACAACTTTGTAGCTCCACTAAATTGCGATATCACCATGAGAAAATGTAGCAATACCGCACAGAACACAGCTGCAATATCGCTGCGATTTTCTCACTGTCATCCGTGTGAAAGAGGCCTAGACCCTATTGCTTTACATTACGTATATTCTCATATTAAGGTCTATTTCTACAATTGATCATTTTCTCTTTGTTAGAGGTATATTCATCATTTTGGTCCTGGGTTAGAAGAATATTTATGGTGGCCCGTTCGTTGATGGCTAGAGGTACTTCAAGCATCTTGTACCTAGAGACTTATTAGGATCTGTCCCAGTGTATAATGACTTGCACATGGCAGCGGACCAGTATAGCAGCTGCATGTTATGTCTTTTGTTGTCCGCTCTATTCTAAGAAAACTTCAACAACTGTGACTCTTGCACCAGTGCTTCGCCCACAATTATTCAACATTCCAAGTTTGTGAGATCACATAGTTTACTCATTATGCCTTCCAAGTGATCTGGTCTCAGCAATCTCCGTGCACTAACCACATTACATTAAATGGCTACCTGGTCATAATAAATTGCCCAACGCATGTATATCATATAGTGTTATATTATATATTATTATTTCATTGGTGGCTGACGTACCGGAGCCAGAACAATCGAAAGTCAATAGTCAGGAGCCTAAATCATGGAAGCATTAAAGCATGTGCACAATTTATTTTAGAAGCATACCCCAGTCTAACCCCATCCCATATTATCCTGCTCTCGTCTCCAAAACCAACCCTGGTTATATAACAATAAGTGTATGGAAAGTGCTCCAATCAATGGATATTTTATTGGAAGGGGGACTCAGATGACAGGCGTCCACACCGCCGGTCCAACGAGGCCTTGTTGTGTATCTAATCCCCCAATCCCTTGTGCTCTAAGCCTGACTGCCCAGAGCCAGTGATATAAATGATGTTACAGGTATTGTTGATTCCTTCCATCTAACTATCCAATCTTACTCCAATTAAAATAAAGATGCAACAGAATGAATTCACCTCTGCTGCCATTTTATTAAGAATAGGGTACTTTGGTTGTAAAGGACCAGATAATTTTTAGGGATTTTACCCATGTGGTGGTTTTACTGTTTTTTGTTTTTTCCTTCAGCTACCAAAATTATTTTTTATTCATGAAGCCCCAGTTACAGGAGAAAACATTCCCCTGTAGTGGCTATAGTCACTGATAGAGCTGGTCTGGGTCTGCTGGGACCCTGCAGCTCTGCCATGGCAGGAGGGATCTGGCGGTCATGTGATTGCTGGGTTGAATATTGTATATAGTATATTGTATTGTATGTAGTGACATTTCCCCTATCTCTCTTCACTACATAGCCCTTATTTAGCACTATGTAGTCTGGAAGAGAAAAGTCAGAAGCGGTTAAAAAAACACTTCTGCCTTCTCCTCTGGGTCCTCGGCTGTGGCTAATATTGAAATAGCTTTATTCCCAGGCCATATTTTTACCTTCGGCTAAAATTAAAACAGAGGACCAAGGGCCATAAATTTACAGTTCTTGGTCCTAAAGGGATTAAAATAAATAACATTTCAAATCCTTGACCCAATCTCAATGAGATAATAATTCGCCAAATCATAATCTCCAACATACATAAATACATAACATTGCATTATATCCCAAAACAAATAAAATCCTGCAGAAAACCATTCTTCTGCCACCAAAATTTGCTACACACCACTATTTTACCTCTAATTTCATCTTGAAGGTACTTAATGCCAAAAGGTGTATGTTATATTGTTGTAGCATCCTCAGGGACCTGGGCATCAACTGCAAGCAGATCAAATCCATTAAATGGATTGGTCCACAAAAACAGTTATTCTTATCCACAGGACAAGTGATCAGTGTTTGATCACAGGTGGTTTGACCGCTGTAGACCCCAACAATCACTGGAACAGGAGTTCAAAACCCACATTCCAGAGGAATTAAAATGGAATGGTGGTCACACATGCAACTACTACTCCGTTCAATGTCTATGATTCACAGAGGCAGAGGGATATAGAAGAAAGGCTTTCTCAAAATATTCACTGGGTATATCCCTTAAAATATAACTTTTATTAATCAATAAATATAAAATGATTGGGCCTCACAAAAAACAGACAAACTGGAACTAACAAACACAGAGCAAGAATTTTAAACCCTGGAAAAGGACCAGAGAAAATACATGCAATTGACACCTCTATTACAATGCAGAAGTATCCTGCAACGTGAGACACTCTAATGCACTCTTTTTCAGTCACCATTGGGGATGGATGTCACCCAATAAAGATTAGAGGACCATATTAGGATGCGTCCTTCACAAAAAGATGAAAGGAGGATGATCGTTCCATCAAGGTAAGTGGTTTACGGAACACCTCCAATGGTGACGTACATTCGGGCTCCTATTGTGTCTCATCAACAAGGATCAAAATTATTAGAAGTGAAATGACAAGAGGCCACCAGGCCTATGTCTTCTTAGTACACAAACCCTCTTAAATAAGAGATAAAATCTGGTTCTTGACCAGGTAACTGCCCTATCTGGATAATAGCACCGGGCTAAAGATGCTGAAACAGTAGGACACCAGCAGCAGCCTATGATAGGTCCTTGTCCGTGATGAAAAAAGAACTGTATATAGTTTCGTTTAGAATGGACAAACCACAAGCAAAGCTTCTGCTGATGCCCCCCGAGAAAAAATACACAAGTGGCTGATAGATTATCAACCACAGGTTATCAATCAATGAAGAATCAAATTCTGCTAGAAATAACCAGAGAACCACCATTAAGGTACTGATGCGTTCTCGTGCAGAATATAGCTTCAATGACCATTCAGGACGAGATTCAGAAAAACCTTCTGAGAGAATTATTAATGCAGAAATGGTTCGTACTGGTTCAACGCGTTTCTGTCATACACAGACTCATCAGGAACCGTAATCTATGATGGTGTCATCAAACACGAAATTGTCCTTGGTAGTTTTAACCTTCATATTAATGGAGGCCACTGTTCTCATGTGTATTACTAATTGAAATGCTATGTTCTGCTTAGCCACACTTATTAATAATCATCCATATGCTTACTAACATCATCTACTGCTGCTGTGCATCTTCTATCGTATAGTCATAAGCACCGAATAACGAACGAGCATATCTCTCCGGTCTCCATGACTACGGACTGCTGTTTGTTTACCTACTAGCCACAAGCACATGTGCCATCCTGCGGCTTAACCCCTCCCTCTCACGTCAGCAGGCCCCCGCCCTGTCCACAACATTGCAAGGGGGTGGTTTTCCTTTTTTTTTTTTTTTTTTTATTATGGATGGTCACTCATTGGCTTACAGGGACGTGCCCCCAAGTGGGGCGTTAGCCTCCTTTCCTCATTTAAGACACACAACTCCTGTGCAGTCATCATTTCCCTCCTGTCTACCATCAAGACAGGAGCTGCTGTTCTCACTCTTTTCTTCCAACTTTTTGCTCTGTCTCCTACCGGATTAGGGTTTACCTTTGTGTTAGAAGCTTTCTCCACATATCGTGGGGTTGCTGGTTTTCTGTGGATATTGTTCCCAGTTTGTCATTTCTATCCCAAAACTCCCCTTTTTTAGGGGTTTAATCAATTTTTGGGTTATTTGGGACGCGTTATCTTCTATTTTAGTGTCCCGTTTTAATCTGGTTAGGTTTATCTAGAGGAGCGAATTCCTCCTTTTCTCATCTAGGAGGACTTAACTACTTAGGGAAGTTCAGGGTTTCATATTCATTGCCTGATAACAGCATTATTTTCAGTGTATGGCACCTTTGTATCATAGATTAGAGAAACGTTAAAACTACCAAGGACAATTTCGTGTTTGATGACACCATCATAGATTACGGTTCCTGATGAGTCTGTGTATGACAGAAACGCGTTGAACCAGTACGAACCATTTCTGCATTAATAATTCTCTCAGAAGGTTTTTCTGAATCTCGTCCTGAATGGTCATTGAAGCTATATTCTGCATGAGAACGCATCAGTACCTTAATGGTGGTTCTCTGGTTATTTCTAGCAGAATTTGATTCTTCATTGATTGATAACCTGTGGTTGATAATCTATCAGCCACTTGTGTATTTTTTCTCGGGGGGCATCAGCAGAAGCTTTGCTTGTGGTTTGTCCATTCTAAACGAAACTATATACAGTTCTTTTTTCATCACGGACAAGGACCTATCATAGGCTGCTGCTGGTGTCCTACTGTTTCAGCATCTTTAGCCCGGTGCTATTATCCAGATAGGGCAGTTACCTGGTCAAGAACCAGATTTTATCTCTTATTTAAGAGGGTTTGTGTACTAAGAAGACATAGGCCTGGTGGCCTCTTGTCATTTCACCTCTAATAATTTTGATCCTTGTTGATGAGACACAATAGGAGCCCGAATGTACGTCACCATTGGAGGTGTTCCGTAAACCACTCACCTTGATGGAACGATCATCCTCCTTTCATCTTTTTGTGAAGGACGCATCCTAATATGGTCCTCTAATCTTTATTGGGTGACATCCATCCCCAATGGTGACTGAAAAAGAGTGCATTAGAGTGTCTCACGTTGCAGGATACTTCTGCATTGTAATAGAGGTGTCAATTGCATGTATTTTCTCTGGTCCTTTTCCAGGGTTTAAAATTCTTGCTCTGTGTTTGTTAGTTCCAGTTTGTCTGTTTTTTGTGAGGCCCAATCATTTTATATTTATTGATTAATAAAAGTTATATTTTAAGGGATATACCCAGTGAATAGTTCAATGTCTATGGGACTAACAGAGAGTTTAGTGCTGTCCCAGGGATTCAAGAACTTTTTGGCTCCCTCCACAACATCCTCAGCGAGGAAGGGGACTGTAATGTAATATTATAATTTAATCTTCTCATCCTGTTGCCACAGACTTGTAATAGTGTATTCTGCGGACACTCTGAGTTCAGATGCTTGTTTCAGTTCACATTGGCAATTGGCAATCATAACTAGTGATTCTGCAAGGAGATAATACAGTGGCTAATACTTGCCTAAGAAGCATGCAGTTGGGATATAGTCATAGTTAGCAGCAGATAGGATAGGGACTGCCTTTTGTAATTACATTTTATAGTTCATGACGAATATTAAATAATCTAATAAACCTTACATTTTAATACTGTATAGGGTGAATGCAAGAATTTGTAAGGCAGATTGGTGATAACTCAGTTTAGCAACCCAGACCCCCCCCCCCCCCCCCATGGAGATATGCAGTATGAAATTCTCAACATCCAACATCATCCATTATCTGGCCAGGATTCCCCACTACTAACACTCCCACCACAGCTCTTCCCCAAACCCACCCTACATAACTCTCACACCAACAACCACCATATCGATAGAGAAGGGTGGAAGAATAATGCCAACAGGTCTGTCAATGCAAAATAGCTCCAGAGGCTCCTACTCCTCCTTTCATCCCCATTTCACCCTCTCACTGTTACCTCTCACCTTCTCTCCCTCATCTAGCTCCACTTAGGGCTCTTTTAGGCTACATACATACAAGCAAGAATCTGGCATGAGTTTTGTGGGTTGCAAGATGCACAAAACTCGAACAATTTGAACCCCAATCTTTTGAAGTTATTGACATGAACAATTTTTTCCTTCACAGCGATTCTGAGAGGTTAAAAATTTCTGCATGTCTTATCTTTTGACGTTCTTTCGAAACACATCGCCCACTGTTATTAATGGGACCTTTAAAGACATGTTATAGTCACTAATTACTTCAGAAGGGTCGTTGTTCAGGGATTATTCCAATTGCCGTATTGGAGTTGGGAAGGATTTTTTTCTTCTTTTAGCCCATTGTTTTTTTTTTACCTTCTTCTGGATCAACATTGGGGGGTGGGGGGTAATAGGCTGAACTGGATGGACATATGTCTTTTTTCAGCCATGTTACTAGGAATAGGGCACTTTAACTATGGATGTATAGGCCAAGAATTGAATGAATGGGATATAAGATTCGTTTCACCACCTCATCAGTATAAGCAGACTCTGATATGATCGGTATAATGTTCAGTGAATTATAGGTCTGATTTCACATTTATTGCCAATATTCCCATTGGGATGTGCATAGCTACTTCTAAAGGCTGTCTTGATATGATATCAATTCATCGCACTAATGGCTTGTGACCAAAAGCAACCATTGCCTACTATGAACAGGAGTTCTCCTAAAAAATAATAATAATATAGCAAGAAAAACAGAATAAATTCCAGTAGGAATTCAAGCATAAACCTTTGTAACACTGCCATCATAGCACTTGGCCAGTGAAGGCTTTCCAGAAATTCAAGACTACTAGGCTGTAAACCTTGTGTGAACCCCTGTCTGTCAGAACTGTCTGAACAATCCAAAGAAAACATTTTACCTCAAGGCTAGAATAAAGTTTAAGAAAAGTATGGAAAATGTCCTAATCTAATAACAATAACATGTGGCGATCTCTCACATTAATACGTCTATAGTACAGCTGGTTCTGATTGTATCTGTTACGCCCAATGATCTTACTAATTCGGTCATGCATATTATTATTTATACAGATAAACTGTTATGCTCTAGTGAAAAGTTCTCATCACCGCTCTTCAAGTTTCACAAATATTTTAGATTTGGCTAAAGACGACCAATAAGATAAAACACGACTCCGGAGCATAAAGTGTAGTGATCTATCTAATGTAGGAAACATAAGGACTAGAGATGAGCGAGCATACTCGTCCAAGCTTGATGCTCGTTCGAGTATTAGGGTGCTCGAGATGCTCGTTACTCGAGACGAGCACCACGCGGTACTCGTCTCGATTAAACGAGCGCTGACCATTGAATTCAATGGAGCCGGCAATAAAGCCGGCTCCATTGAAAGCAATGGGCTGCCGGCGATCTCAGGATGAATTTTCGGGAAGGGCTTAAAAATATAAGCCCTTCCCTGAAAATCATCCAAAACTGTGTAAAAATTAAAAAAAATATATATACTCACCTGGTCCCGGCAGCCGGAGTTCAGCCGCGTCTGGCCGGCAGTTCTCCTGAACTGCTTTCTGTAGTATTCAGCAGGCTGAATGACAGCTGAGAGCTGCCCCTGATTGGTCCCTGCGCTGAGCCAATCAGAGGCAGCACTCACTCACCCATTCATGAATTCATGAATGGGTAAGTGAGAGCTGCCTCTGATTGGTGAGGCTGTGACCAATCAGAGGCAGCTCATTCAGCAGGCGGGGATTTTAAATCCCCACCTGCTGAATACTACAGAAAGCAGTTCAGGAGAACTGCCGGCCAGACGCGGCTGAACTCCGGCTGCAGCGGAAAGGTGAGCATACATTTTTTTTTTATTTTTACACATTTTAGGATGATTTTCAGGTATATTTTTAAGCCGGCTGTATTGCTGGCTCCAGGAGAACCATCGTTATGCTGACAGTGGGGGTGGGGGGGTCTCACTCTTGCCACTATTGTGGCTTAATAGTGAGACCTCGGAGCCCGAAATGCAGCCCTGCATGTTGCTCCTCGCCTGCCCTATCCATTTCTGTGTTTTTTACATGACTTTGGTGATTTACTAAGATTGCTAAGATTTTCACAAATGAAAACCTTAGCGGAGCACCAGTCATATACAAAAATGCTCGAGTCGCCCATTGACTTCAATGGGGTTCGTTACTCGAAACGAACTCTCAAGCATCACTGAAAGTTCGACTCCAGTAACGAGCACCCGAGCATTTTGGTGCTCGCTCATCTCTAATAAGGACCACCATTGTCCAGATCTGAAGTCAGGAAGGGTATCGGTTCTCCTTAAGGAGACTTATAAGGCCATGCATGCTCCTCTGGGAAATTTGCAAATAAGGTAGATGGAACAATACCTCTGCAGCGCCACTTATTGGAAGCTAATATTAGACTCTTTATACAAGCTGTATAACGATAGGTGGCACTGCAAGGTATTGTTCCATCTTCCTTATTTCCAAATCTGAAGTTCATGCTGCAGTAGATGAAATGAGACACTTACCTGAGTGCCATCAGATTTACCTCTACAATGATGACAGAGGAGCTTTAGGCATCCTCCATGAAGATTAGTTTTTTTTCACAAGGTTAAAAAATGTACCTCTAAAATAGTCCTGTTGCATCCTGTTGCCATTGACTTCTTATTTTCAAAAAACAGGATCCATCTGGCTCCTGTTCTTAAAAGGGTCATAAAGAGGAACTTGCTTCATTTTTGTGTCCTCTTTCATCTTGTTTCTATATTAAATGTGACCAACAAGGCAAACAGTAACTTTCAACAGGATGCAAAAATCTAGTGTGAACAGGGACTTATTATTCATATATATGACTACATTACCTTCTGGCTTCCCTCAGTGTGAAGACGTATGTATACATACGAGGACCATTAGTCTATCTAAGGCCCCCTTCTGATGAACATATTTGCACATGCAATGCGCAAAGAATAGAACCCATTCATTTCTATGGGTTTGTTCTCACTATCCTTTTTCGTGGGCGCATTTCGCACATGCGGAAAAAAACGCAGCATGCTCTATTTTTGTGCTAAGCAAAAGTCCCCATAGAAGTCTATGGGAGATACGCAAATGTGCAATACGCTACGCAATTCTGTGAAAAAAGAACACATCTGTACCTCACTATATTAAATGGCTTTTTAAATAATGGTGGGGAATATCCCGTGCCGATGTGAACATGCCCTGCGAGCGTGAAATGTACAGTAAAATGCGCCGTTATGTGCACAAAAGCACCTTGTTCACTTAGGCGCAGCCCATTGCACTTCCGTCCGTGTGAGGGAGCCCTGCAGGTGCTTTTAGGGTGCATTCACATGAACGTATATCGGCTCGGTTTTCACGCCGAGCCGATTTACGTCGTTCTCATCTGCAGGGGGGGGGGATGGAAGAGCCCAGGAGCAGGAACTGAGCTCCCGTCCCCTCTCTGCCTCCTCTCCACCCCTCTGCACTATTTGCAATTAAGAGAGGCGGGGCGGGGGCTGGACTAATTCGCGGACCTTAGCCCCGCCCCACCTTCTCTCATTGAAAATAGTGCAGAGGGGCGGAGAGGAGGCAGAGAGGGGGCGGGAGCCTCAGTTCCTGCTTCTGGCTCTTCCAGGCTCCCCCCCTGCAGATGAGGAGGACGTATATCGGCTCGGCGTGAAAACCGAGCCGATATACGCTCTTGTGAACGCACCCTTAGATGAAACGATTATCATTCAAAAAAATTGTTAAAACAAGCAAAAGTGAACAATAATCGTTCGGTCAAACTTCAGCCAACGACTAAACAACGAGCGATAATCAATTACTTTTCACTCATCGCTCATTCTACACAGGTATAAAAGTCATCGTTGGCTCGTTGACTTATCATTCGGTTTCAGCAGCAATCATTCAGTCCCTCTCATTCACTTATACAGTGAATGTGGATGGCTGAACGGTGCTGAATGATGTTCTTTTGAATGAGCCAAAGATGTGTTCGCCAGTCTAAATAAGTGGATGGGTAGTGGTGACGTCACTCGTTCGTTCACTCGCTCAAATGAGAATGGGCTCATCTAAAAAGACCCCCAAATCAGGGCCACTCATAGACTTTCTACAGCCCGACCGCTCTAGCTCAGCTGTAGAGTAAAAAGTTCTGAATAGACATCCTCATTAACTACAATAAACTTTATGCAGAGTTTTACGAGAGAAGAGCCGTTGTTAATACATATGTATCTACTAGACTCTCTGTATATATAAATATATAAGTATGTATGTTTGTAGAACTTTAGGTAAATCTTAAAAAACAATATACCAATTGCTTCAGTACCAAAATGATAAAGGAAGCACATGTATCTTCAGGGTGGTGAGGACCTGCAGATCGCCTGGCTTTCCTTCTGACTGCGCTCCAGATGGTTTATTCATGTGCCTTGCAGGAAATGACTTTGGACAGCTACATACAACCAGCTGACCTCATAGAACGATTACACGGGGCGGGCGCAGATCAGATTCTGCACTGGTGTACAGGGGAATTAATAAGCTGCTTTCCCTTTAGCAATGCAATTTTCAATAAAGTGAAAACAAAGTAAATTAAATGTTCATGCTACACACAAGACAGTAATTGTATTAAAATATTAATATCTGTGATTTAACTACTTTTCGAGGTTATGTAAAAAAGGACACTTTCATTGATGGGATTCCTGAATTCAGAATACATTTAGTCCCTGAATAAGGGCTCTTTCACACGAGCGTCGTTGTAAAGCTCAGATAGCTGCGCTAAAGCTGCGCTAAAACAGCACGGCTATCTGAACAAATAGCAGCCAGGGGCACATCGTGGCTGCTATTAGCGAGTCTGCCCCTTCCTTTGCCGGACAGCTCCTATAGCAGTCTATGGAGCCGCTGGCGCTGTGCTGTCTAAGGATAGGACACGTCTTATCTTTTGACGGAGAGAAATCTCAGCTTTTCACGTGCAATTTTTTCAAGACATCAAAAAATCGTTCATCTGCAAGAATCCACAGGAAACCACGGGTTCTTTTAGATGCGATTTTTTGGCGCACCTACTCAGGGTCTAATCAACGCTCGTGTAAAAGACCCCTTAATATGCAACTTTTTAAATTGATGTGTCCTTGGGCTTATGGCTTAGAGAGATACTCATTTCTGAGCTTCTTTACACCAAGGATCGACACTTCCACTAACTTGTATGTTGGGACTGTTAGGCACATGCTGATGGGAACAGTATCATAATGAGCCTTATGAGACAACTCCCGGCTCAAGTACCCCAGTAATGTAAGGGCTTCTTCAGATGACCATGTTTTACATGACCAATACATGGAGAATAGCATGCACTGATGTCAATGGGTTCATTCTCATTAACGATTTTTGCTCATGCACTTCATTGGGTATCAGAAAGACTGTTGATCTGAATGGACATCATAGAGTCTTAGGCCATATTCACACAGGACGTATTTGCGAATGTAAAATTTGCATGTACAATATGCAGAGAATGCACGTATTTTCCCTGCCAGTTTCAGTCATGGGAAAAAAACACAGCGTGCTATATTTTCCTGCCCCTCAAACTCCCCACAGAAGTCAATGGGGATGTGCAAATGTACGCAAATTATGCTAGGAGATGCGTGAAACACTGCGTAATTGTGCAGGAAGAAGAACACATCTGGAACTCATCAGACTAATTAGCCAATTCAATCGGTGGGTATTTTTTGCCACTTGCAAAGAAAAAGTACAGTAAACTACTCCGATGTGCGTGCAGAAAAATGTAGTTTGTTCCGCAAAAACACTACGGTTACATTTGTGCAAATACATTTGCACCTCTGTGAATGTGGTCTTAGCTATAAGATATAACTTAAGTGTCAAAACTTTGGAAAAAAGGAAAAAAAAACAAGAATGTAAGAGACCCCTGATGGCAAGTAGTAGCAAAATATGTTGGGTGGGCTTTTGTGTTTTCTTTTAATTGTAAGAAGCGGTTCCATGGAGTCGGCACAACTAGTGATGTGATCTACAATGGAAGATTGGTGTTACAAGCTTTAGGGATCTTTGACTAGAACTACTTGCTGGTGGATTCTGTAAACTCAATACAGATCAACACATCAGAATCCCCTCTGTATTTAATGTTTGGGCTCAGAAAAAACATTTTGTATACAATTAGTTATATTACTTCTCACACAATCCTTCTATGTGGCAATTTGGGAATCATTTTATGCTAGTGGCAATTTCCTTAGAATGAATCTATTTTTTGATACATGATGCCTAAATAATGGACCCACTTTGCATCTATACTGACATTGCCTATAACATTGTTTGTGCAAACAACATGCATTGGATTGGAAAAAAATGGCACAATTGTACATATGACAGAGGGTCTGAGCCAGTCTACCTGCCCACAGCATGTGCTGAGCCCAATGCCCATGTGTGACAAAAGAAAAGTAATACCTTAAAGACCATACCTGGGATTCTCATTATCCCAGGTATGGCCTTAATGATCTGGAGATTCAGCCACTTAAGTTCTCTCAAGCAACAGGACTGGGGGTCTTTGGGAAACTAAGAACTCACCACAGTTATTAATATGTCTTCCACATGTTTGATATCAATTGGTAAAACTAGGTTCTGAATCATGACGGTCATGATCCTGTGCCTTGGAAGTTCCTACAGGGAGCTATAATGGAAGTAAAAATTATGTCTTCAACCCTGTGTTATCAGGCATGCCATTAACCCTTTCCATCTCACATGACTTGGAGAAGAGGCGGGGCATGGCTTGGATACTTGATAATCCTATACTCAACCATCAATAAGTGTCAGAGCCAACAGATCTCAATACACATAATTGCCTGAGACTTCTTCAGCATATCTTCTCTGCCTGGATCTTAACCAATCTAACTATTGAAAGGCCGTATACTCTTTATTCCCTCTTATTGTGTAACTGTTTTGTCCTGTACAGTATTAATGTATTATTTATTTTATATTTTTATAACTTTTTATAAGCAATGCACCTAAAGCTTAAAACTTTAATAAGTCTGGTCTTCGTATGTTCACAAAGCCTATAGACCTTTATAGAGTGCTAACTCTTTTGACTGCTGGAGTGCAATCAGTGCCATTGTGCATTAGTACAGTACCATTTTAGATTGTGTAAGGTGTGATTTATGCTTCACCCTACGAGTGTGATATTGAAGATGGGGACGTAAATCAACCTTTTGCAGTCGTTATATGTTGGGAAAGTGCACTATGTGACAATCATATCCATATATACTGTACAATGGTGTCTTTTAATACCAATAGAAGGATTTATGAAAAAAGTGAGACTTCCAAAAAACATGAATCTAATTGCAAAGTGCTACCATGGATCTCTAAATGACACTTAAGAAGACAAATTTGTTGTGACCTTGTGAAACAACCCTTTCTTCGCAGTGCTTGCCAGGATCATAAAAGCTCCAGAATCCCAGAATATAACGTTTGGTTCAGAAGTATCTCTGAGGTGTACGGCTTCTGGCATTCCTGTCCCATCTATCCGGTGGTTTGAAAATGGAAAAGCAGTGAGTATACTTCATCTACTCAAAATTTTTTAAAGTTTTTATATTATGGATCCATAGGCATGTGCGCTTCCATATAAAATGAGAGGCTATGGAGATCCGGTATGATTCCATAGCACTGTAAGGGCACTGTATCATAGATCTGTACAACACAGGTCCATCCTATGTCTGTGTGCATGGACTATGACGTTAGGTACACAAGAAAAAGCACCAAGTTCCCCAACAAAAAATTAGATGCATGTTTTTGTTTATACACTTGGGATTTTTTTGTGTCATAAACAACATGAGCAATAAGACAAGATACTGTATAAGTGAAAAGCGCTTACAGCAGAAGACTATTCTTAATAATATGTCATCCCGCTACGTGCAATAAGCTGATTGCAGCCACTGCAGGGGAGATATGTTATTACATGCTGGTCTTTCAATTATTGACTGATCATATAATACATAAGGCTTGTGGAAAGGGATTCTTATTAAGATATACCTTTAAAGTACAGGACCTAAAGATAGCTTGGAATGTATCTCCTCATATATGTCCTATTCTATGGTCAGGGATCTGTTGCTTATTTGCAGCAGATAAGATCTCAATGCTGAAATAATGCAAACAAAAATAGTATAGTTTCATTCTCCAGTTCTACTTACAACCGCTGGGAATAGTAGCCATCTGCTAATACACTTTGTCAAAATAAAAAAATCTGCCCCCAGAAGAAGTTGTCGTTTTGCTGTAAACTCGTCCTGCAGTTCCATCTCAGGCAGATCTGTAATAATGAGAGTTGTGGTGATTAAATGAATGGTCTTGTCATCTGAGACCCTAGAAGTGGTTTCCCCCTTGGTCTATGAAAGGCTCTCGGAGGCTCCTTGTGTGTAGTGACCTCTTCTTCCACTTGTGTGGAGCTTGTTGATCACTAGACGCCTCTACGACTCAGTGAAGAGATTTCACCCCGTTACCAGAATCTGAGAGGGGCGCATTATTGGGATGTGAGAAGTTGGATGGTCGTATCAAAGAATTGACCCCACCGGTCGTTCTGACCAGACTGTTAGGGGCTGTTGGGACCAGAGGATGTGTGAGGGCACACAAGGTGTCCGGGCTCAGGATGCCCCTTACAGACCACCAGTAGAGAAGAGGGTCTGTCCAGACTGTTAGGAGGTATTGGGACCAGTGGATAGGGGCACACAAGGTGACCACGCTCAGGACCCCCCAACAGACCACCAGTAGACAGGAGCATCTGACTAGACTGTTAGGGGGTGTTGAGACCAGTGGATGTGTGAGGGCACACAAGGCGACCAGGCTCAGGACGCCCCCTACAGACCACCAGTAGAGAGGAGAGTCTGACAGACTTTTAGGAGGTGTTGGGACCAGTGGATGTGTGAGGGCACACAGGGCAACCGGGCTCAGGATGCCCTCAACAGACTACCAGTAGAGAGGAGCATCTGATCAGACTGATAGGAGGTGTTGGGACCAGTGGATGGGGGCACATAAGGTGACCGGCCTCAGGATGCCCCCTACAGACCACCAGTAGAGAGGAGTGTCTGACCAGACTGTTAGGAGGTTTTGGGACTTATGGATGTGTGAGGGCGCAAAGGGCGACCGGGCTCAGGACCCCTAACAGACCACCAGTGGAGAGGGGCGTCTGACAGACTGTTAGGAGGTGTTGGGACCAGTGAATGTGTGAGGGCACACAGGGTGACCGGGCTCAGGACGCCCCCTACAGACCACCAGTAGAGAGGAGTGTCTGACCAGACTATTAGTGGGTTTTGGGACCAGTGGATGTGTGAGGGCACACAAGGTGACCGTTCTCAGGACCCCCGACAGACCAACAATAGAGAGGAGTGTCTGACCAGACTGTTAGGAGGTGTTGGGACCAGTGGATGTGTGAGGGCACACAAGGTGACCGGGCTCAGGACGCCCCCTACAGACCACCAGTAGAGAGGACCGTCTGATCAGACTGTTAGGAGGTGTTGGCACCAGTGGATGTGTGAGGGCACACAAGGTGACCGGGCTCAGGACCCCCCTACAAACCACCAGTCTGTAGGGGGCTCCAACTGTTTTGTTGTCCGCCATCCAGAGACAGGTTGCTCTGATATTGTAATCACTTACTTAATCAAAATTTTTATACGATTCTGACAGCTTCTTCTAGGGGAGCGATTTTTTTTTTGTACAATTAGTCTAGTAATGAAAAATCAAAATCTGTAAGTTATTGTATTTTCTTTTATCCAGGTTTCCCCAGAATCTGTGGAAGAAAATGTCAAAGATGGCATCATTTTCTCCAAGTTGCATATTGTAGCCACCAGACCAGGCCTGTTTACTTGTATGGCAGATAACAAGCATAGTGGCAGCTTTGGCACAGCGAAAGCAGCAGCAACAATCAGTATATCAGGTTTGTCCAGAAGTGATTGTCTAATGTACGTGTAGCCTAATTCTGTGCCTGGATTCACCCATGTGGCTTGTTTGTTTAGTCAAAGCCAAATCTTGTGTGTGCGATACACAAAGAATAATGCCCGTTTATTTCAATAGATTTATTCACATTTCTGTATTTTCAGTTGCCCCCCCCCCCCCAAAAGAACATGCTGTATTTTTCTATGTATTTACGCAGCAAAGGTCCTCATAGAAATCAATAGGTAGCTATGCAAGTATGTGCGCAATACGCAAGGAGAAGCGTGCAACACTGTGTGAGGGCTCCTTCACACGAGCGCATGTGCTTTTACGGTTGCCCGCACGCACCATAAAATAGCGAGAATGAAGAAAAGACACGATCAAGTCCCAAGATTAATTACCATTTTCTCGTCCATTTACATGGCTGGGTGCGACATATTAGCAAAAAATATGCCGCAGCTCGGAAATCCCTCGCTTGGCATAAATCCTCAGAATGACTTCTAATGCCTGAATTGATGCACCTGTAAGCTTTTCTCTGCGCTGGACGCTGTAAAAGTCCATCCCCCTTTTCCAGCTCCCATAGGAGTCTATGGGAGCCGGCAGTATATATCTGTTGAAAGATAGAGCAAGACCTGTCTTTTCACACAGTGTATAATAGCAGTCACTGTTTTCGGTTCCGTATGTTCTATTTTTTCCAGTGCGACGGTTTTACACGCCCCAAAATCGCCCATGTGAACGAATGCATTGGAATGCAATGCCTCAGATGGTTGCCTTTTTTGGCCGGGGCACGAAAACATGGCTACATAGCTGCATAAAAACACTTGTGTGAATAAAGCCTAAGAGCTTATTATCATAACCGTATATCGGCCGTACATGAAAACGCTTCTACCTAAGCAGTCCCCCCCTTCCCTCCCCCTCGACGCCTCTCTGGTCAGATGGTCAGACTGATCACATGGAAGCGTATATCGGTAGGCTGTGAAAACAGCAGCCTATATACGTTTGTGTAAATAAGCCCTAATTCTGCTGGAAAAAGAACACATCTGGAACTCATTAGACTAATTAGCCATTTCAATTGAGGTGTCTTTGTTTGCAAATGAACATGCCTTGTGGGCGCAAAAAGTACACTAAAATGCACTGATGCGCACGCAAAAAAGCATTGATTATTCCACAAATACGCAGCACATACGCCCGCGTGAAGCTTGGCAAAGTATAAAGGAAAGATTTCGACTCCTCCAGCCTTATGCATGAACTCCTATATTTGGTTAAATATATAAATCATATTAAGAAATTTAACCTAAGCGGACTAGAGAAAAATCTTCTTGCCATGGTGCCCTGTAAGAGTGTCTCATTCGGAGGGCGGGGGGGAATGGGGGTGGGGATGATTGATTAAAGTGCGGTTACAGTAATATCCTGGGTTTGTACTGCTGTCATGTTGGAAGAAGAAGGCAAAGTCTGAATTGAACTTTCACTGAGTCTTTTTACAGGACAGAAACTAAATTCTAATTGGTATAACAAACTTTTTCTGCATAGTTCACGGAAAAGCTGTTTCTATTCTGACCACTAGATGGTGCCATTTTATTATAACAGGGTCCCACTTTGCGGATCCTAGTTGGCATATTGCCAGGATAAATCTGTAGCAGTTTATCTGTAAATGGCAACATGCAAAAAAAAAAAATAGTGTCATTCTTACTTTCTTCTGTTTTCTTTTAGATTGTAACAAAGTATATTTATAAATAGACAGGAACTTTCTAGATTCTATTGTTATTTCCAAGAAAAACTTTAGTATTCACTTCTACAGGATCTAACATTCTGTCCCCCTGTACAGCTGGGTCAGTTTGCTCTGCTGTCTGTTAGGGTGGCAGTACTGGTGCAGGTTTTCATCAGCTGTTGGTGCAGTTTTTGAAGCCAACATCAGGTGTAGATCTTAGAAGTCCGTATGAGGGACCTTTCACACAGGCCGGAATAAACCGCACAATGTACTGCAGGCCGTGACCACTTTGATGCAGAATTGAAAATGGCTGATAACCTGCCTGCAATTCCGCATCATAAACTGCAGTTAGACCAGCGGATTTTGGTGTGGAATTCCACAACTGCGGATTTGGCTGCGTTATGCTCCGTAATTCCGTCCCGTGCGAAAGGTCCCTTAGGACAGATGCTACTTCTGTTTTTTAATCTACTTCTGGTTTTGACTTTAAAAACTGCAAAAAAAACCCTGAACAGATCCTGATCAAAATGCACACATGTACGGGAAGCATATGCGTATTTGCGTGCGTATGAGCGCAGCATTTTTGCGGAATGCATGATGCTTTTTTGAGCGCATTTGCGAGGGTCAAAAAAAGACGCACCAATTGAAATGACTAATTAGTCTAATGAGTTCCAGATGTGTTCTTTTTCCTGCACAATTATGCAGTACTTTACGCATCTCCTAGTGCAGGGGTCCCCAACTCCAGTCCTCAGGGACCACCAACAGGTCATGTTTTCAGGATATCCTTTGGTAAGAACCCCTGTGGCAATGTCTGAGGCACCGACAATAATTACATCACCTGTGCAATACTGAGGAAATCCTGAAAACATGACCTGTTGGCGGTCCCTGAGGACTGGAGTTGGGGAACACTGTCCTAGTGCATGCAAGGTTTCACATCCCCATTGACTTCTGTGGGGATTTTTGGTGCGCAAATGTGCAGGAAAGGAGTAACTGAAATGCGCAGGAAAAAATGTGCATGTGAATAATCCTATTGAAATTAATGGGTTCTATTCACTGTATATTACACACGCAAATACACACATGTGAATCTGGCCGTATGGCACTGCACTGTAATGTAATATACAGCGAGTAAAAACTAGTAGGAGCCTCAGACTGAAGTCATGGAGCTTAACATGACCGGGTTATGTGTTAGCGCTTCTCCAATGTTAGCTGCCCCAAAGGATGTGGAAAGAATAACAGTCTTGGGTCTGATGGAGCCATCCATCCATATGTTGCTAACCACATCTTTTCTTTTCCTCCCAATATCATTTCTCTACAACTGGATGACAATTACTTCGGGAAGAATGGAGGTAGGATGTTTTCTATGTAAATGAATGTAAAGTAAAAACTTTTCGGTAACTCTTAGCAGTTGATTGTAAACTGGTGGAGCAGCCAATCATATGGCAAGAATACATCTCTACAGGGGAGAAGTTATTTTGCTACAGCCCAAGACTCTAGTACTATAAGGATACATAGCAGATGGGGGTCCTGTTACAGATCTGGCATAGGGGTCTTGGAACTTCAAGTTACACCCGCTGTGGGATCTGTGCTAGTTTTGCATTCCATAAGGACAGATATATATATATATATATATATATATATATATATATATATATATATATATATATATATATATTTATATATATATATATATATATATATATATATATATATATATATATGCAGAAGGATAGCCTGTGACTTTTAGTTGTGTGTGTTACTTTAGAAGATTTCCACTTTCTTCTTTCATGTCACCTCAAGCTATTGGAATGATAAATAAAGGTGGAACCATTAACCATTAACATTAGTTGTCAATCTACTAAGTACCTACAAGGCTTAACCCCTTAGTGACAGTCAATACGACTTTTGATGGCCTGTATTGGCGGTCTATGTATGAAGAGAGATCGCGCGGCGATGTCCCTCCATACAACGCAAGTGCTGGCTGTTTCTTACAGCCGACACCCGGCGGCAACAGCTCTGATCAGCCACGTGGAGAATGGAGCTGTTAATCCTTTAAATGCTGCTGTCAATTCTGACAGTGGCATTCTTAATCCCCTGAACAATGTTTGGGGGTTTTGTACGGCTCTCACAATGAGATCGCAGGGAGCCGTGCAGGTGTCATGGCAGCCGGGGGCCTTCTGAAAGGCTCCAGGGCTGTCTTTGCAGAATGTCTATCAAGCCATCCCCGTGGGGTGGCTTAATAGACTGCCTAGTCGATTGCAGTATGATGTAATGCTATGACATTATATCATACTGCTGGAGCGATCAAAGCATTGCATGTTGTGGTCCCCTTTGGGGACTAAAAAAAGTAAAAATAAGAACAATAGAGTTTTACTAATTATTAAAGAAAAAAAGTAATAAAAGTTAAAAAAAAAAAACTTTTGCCATATTTATAATAGAAGAATCTAAATAATAAAACAAAAACCCATATTTGGTAAGGCTGCACCGCTAAATATCCGATCTATCAAAGTAATGGGTTATTTACCCCGCACGGTGAACGTCGTCAGATAAAAATATAAAGAGCTTTTTTGCTCATCCTGTCTCCAAGTAAAAATGCAATACAAAGTGATCAAAAAGTCATATGCATTCCAAAATGATACCAACGCAAACTACTGGACGTCCCGCAAAATATGAGCCCTCGCACAACTATGTCAACATAAAAATAAAAAAGGTTATTGCGCGCAGAAGATGGCGGCAGAAATTAGTTTAAATAAGGGAAATATCTTTGAAAAAAAAATACAAGTAGTACAGCAAAAAAAAATTACATTTGGTATCTTAGTAATCGTACTGACCCATAGAATAAAGTTATCAGGTCATATTTGTTGCAGTTTGTGCGCCGTAGAAAGAAGACGCACCAAAAATGGCAGAATTTCATTTTTCTCCATTTCTCTCCACTTAGAATTATTTTACAAACTTTTCAATACATTATATGGTTCATTATATAGTACCATTGAAAAATACAACTTGCCCCGCAAAAAAAAGCCCTCATACAGCGACGTCGATGGTTAAATAAAGGAGTTACGATTTTTTAAAAGGGGGAGGAAATAACGAAAATGGAAAGCAAAAAAAAGCTCCGTCACTAAGGGGTTAAGTACTGTTTCTGGTCTCTATTTATTTTTGTCTCTCTCTGTATAATGAGGTTTTAGGAAAAGTTCTAATTGTATTGAATCACGGAACAGACAGTGCCGTGTAGACATGGGAGGAAGCGATGGGGGGGGGGGGGTTATGACAGAAAAGCTTGAGTTTGCACCAGTTAGGCCCAGCGGTTTTCTAGTTTGATACGTTGCTGTTTATTTGCCGTGACACGACAACCTCTCTTTAACTCTGTTCTTAGGCTTTATAAAGGTGATGTAGGCTACTGCAGCACCTACAGAGGGGACATATGTAATGCAGTTCTCACAAAGGACTCCTTGGTTTTCTTCAATGCATCTAATGCTGAACCAGAAGAAAGTCAGGAGATGCTTGCTCAAATAGCTTGGACTGAACTCAAAACCGTGAGCCCGTTCTGTCGACCTGCAGCTGAAGCTCTGCTCTGCAACTACTATTTCCAAGAGTGCAACCCAACTGGAGAAGGTCCAGCTCCAAAACCATTATGCAGGTACTAACTAAAAATCAGTGTTCACACCTAAATGATCGAAATCCTAAACTGGTAAGCTTGAATATATACATACATTAGTAATTGCTTTTAAAGGCGTTTTCCAGGCAACGCTGGCTGTCAGTGCTGGGATACACCCGGGTTGGAGCGGAATCCACTGCTCTGACCACTGCATAGTGGCAGGCACTTGTAACTACAGGCATGGCTCCTATTGATTTCAGTAAGAGCTGCACCTGCAATTACAAGCAACAGCCACAACACAGAGGTCGGAGCAGTGGCTTCCACTTCAACCCTGGCGTTTCCCAGCACTGACAGCTGACGTTGCCTGGAAAATACTTTTAACTTACAAAATTTAAGGCGGGCAGTATTATAAAAGCACAGCTTATCTATTGTGTAAGAACTTTCCAGTTTACACTAATTGACCAAAGTAAGGCAGACACCAGTTCTAAACATTGAGCTAAGGTGTTTCAGCGATGTCCACTGCAAACAGGTACATAAAATTAGGGCACATGGCCACACAATATTCATAGACAAACTTTGGCAGTAGTATGGGTACTAAAGAACTGGGTGACTTAATGTGACATCATTGAATGCTACCTTTGCCAGAAGTCAATATGTAAAATTTATGATCTACTCGATCAACGGTAAGTGATATTATTGTAAAGTAGAAGCATCTTAGAGTAACAATAGCTTAGTCTTTAAATGGTAGACCAGAATGGGGCTCCAAATACTGAAGCCTGGCTTCACTCACGACAAATTTCCTCAATGCCTTTAGAACTGTCATCAACACAAGAACTCTTCATTGGAAGCATCTTGATATGCTTTTCCATGGTCACGTAGTTACAAGCCTAAGATTACCATGTGCAATGCCAAGTGTTCCCTGAGAGGTAGAAAGTCTGACACCATTGGACTCCAGAGGGATGAATCCCATTTCACTATCTAGTAATCTGGTGGGCAAATTTGTGTTTGGTGAATGTCTGGAGAACATTATCCACCGGAGTGCCTAGTGTCTACAGTAAACTTTGGTGGAAGAGCGATGAGGCTGTTTTTCTAGTGAAGGGTAATGTTAATGCTACAGAGTACAATAACATTTTAGACAGTTGTATGTTTCCAGTTTCTGGGAAAGCCCTTCCATGTTTCAGCATGCCCCTCTGCATGCCCCATAAAGACAGTTTAACATGTTTGTGTGGAGGAACATGAGTACCTGCACAGAACCGTGGCCACAATCCCATTGAACACATTTGGGATGAATTGGAACGCTATTGAGCTAGGCCTTATCATCCATCACCAGTGGTTGACCTCACAAAGGCTTTTTTGGCTGAATGGACAAAAATGTCCACAGACAAACTCCAAAATCTTCAGCAAAGCTTTCCCAGAAGAGCGGAGGCTCAACTCCATATTAGCACCAATGGTTTTGGAATGTGATGTCCAAAAAGCTCATTTAGGTGTGATATTGGGTGTTTGTGTACTTTTGACCACGTAGAGTACATTGTGATTCACTTTCAAGATTTCTGCTTGTTGTCACTTGGTTTAAACTAAATACGTCTTGAACATGTCAACTGGCTCAGGTGTGCAGCTCATTACAAGAGAGAGCACTCTGATATATAGTATCTACAGTGAAGGCAATCTCTTTGAGAAGACCATCTCTTTATAGAGACCAGATTTCCTGCGACAAATTTGCAGAGTAGTAAAACAAAAAAAGGGGAAAAAAAACGGCTTTCAGAGGTGTAACTACAATAACAAATATAAATAAACTTACTTCACAAGGGAGGAAGTTAACCTTCCACTTACCCCCTCCAAGGATGCTTGTGATATACAGTACTTGTAGAGACACAACGAAGACCTCAGCTGCGATACGTGTGTAATTCTTAGCGTTACCACGGGGGAAGCTTTAGAGGATGACACAATATCTTTGAGTATGCTACAGGCCAGGGGCGTAAGTATAGAGGATGCAGGGGATGCGGTTGCACCCGGGCCCAGGAGCCTTTGGGGGCCCATAAGGCCTCTCTTCTCCATATAGGGAGCCCAGTACTATGAATAAAGCATTATAGTTGGGGGCCCTGTTACAGGTTTTGCATTGGGGCCCAGGAGCTTTAAGTTATGCCTCTGCTACAAGCATCCTTGGAGAGGGTAAGTAGAAGGTTCCATTAATCCCCTGTGGAGTACGCTTATGTTAAATAACCCTGTAGTTAGTGTAACCGCACCCCAGAGATGTGACAGAGACTTCTAGTGTATATCACCAAAACACTAGGAGAGTTTATTCAAACCCCGTCCGTATTGAACTTTTATCAGTCTGGACTTAGAGCGCTGCCTATTTTAAAATTGATTGTGGTACTATGCATATTGGTCATCTTTTTTTTAGATGACTTCAACTTTTTGAAGACTTCGAATATAACAAGGGGGCGCCCTCTACATCTAAAGGGAAGAAGGTTTCTGCATTGAGATAGAAGGGGGTTCTTTACTCTAAGAGCAATGAGGCTATGGAACTCTCTGCCTGAAGACATGGGGGTGGCGAACTCGATAAGAGAGTTTAAGTTAGGCCTGGAGACCTTTCTTGAGTGATACAATATTACATGTTACAGTCACTGATTACTTCAGAAGGATCGGTGATCCAGGGATGATTCTGATTGCCAGATTGGATTCGGGAAGGAATTTCTTTACCTTAAATGAGAAAAATTGACTTCTACCATATTGTTTTTTTTTGTTTTCCTCTGGATCAACATGGGGGGGGATAATAGGCTGAACTGGATGGACATGTGTCTTTTTTCGGCCTATTAGACCCATTTAAATGCTGGCTAAAATCTCCAGTTCACAAGTAGATATGTTAGATGCATTATTCTTCTACAGAGTTAAAATGTGGCTTGTTAGGATTCTGTTTTCCTTAGTTGGATATAAAGCTTGCATGAAATGTTCAGACTGATAAAGCAGCCGTTGAAGCATTTCAACCCTAAAGTAAAAGTGAACCGTTTCTCAAGGTTCCTCTGAGACTCATCCCTTTTCATCAGTTCTGGAACTTCTCCTTATGGCATTAAAGGAGCTATTTGAAGTATCATAAGTAGCCAAAACAAGAAGCCTTAGATTAATGTGATGGTGAGTGCATTTATATTTTCTTGTTGACAGCTGCCGTTTGACCTTCATGAAATGAGGTGTTGATGTCAATCAATTGACCAGTGGGCTGAGTTCCATGACTGCATAAGTCAGACACAGGTCTTTCTAGCATATTCCAGATACTTTAAGCAAGTCTTTTAATGTTTCATTTGCACTAATGGAAAAGTACTTCCTGTTGCTTCTGGTATATATTACGTATTAGTGTGCAGAGATTGTCACCATGCACATCAGTCCCTGTTCCCAATAGGCTAATACACCCACTGTTCATAGCCAATTAATGTATCACTATGTTTTTGGAGGACCTCAGAAACTACTGTACTCTTCTATGTTGTTCTGGTCTTCATACAAATACAGTTCAACCCCTTTAAGTATCTACAAGTCTATACTATGGATCTATAGAGGCTCTGAGTGTTGTCATGGCATAGACCAGCTTTGCTGTGTGCATGGGCCCTTATGGAACAGCTAAAGCTGAAGTATTTGAAAATTGCCTGACGTCTATCATGGTAATGGTAATGTGACTCTCTATCTTCTGGCTCTGGTAGGAGTGGTATTAGGTGAGAGAGGCTTGGACTCACCTGAGGATATTTATCAGGACTATTTGTTCTGGCCTGGTGCTAAGCTCAAGCGCTATTTAATTTTCAGTCTTTCTCTGGCTTTGATGGAAGTCCGAGCTTGCAGCTAGATGTCCTGTTTGCGTAAGCATTCTCAAGCTAAGTACAGTGGTTATTACCTTGTTCATCTTGTTTGTTGTGGTTTTCTTCTATCCCACGTAAGGTCTGCTAGTGGCCTAAGTAGGTGGTCAGGTTTGCCCTTCTCAGGGCGGTTACCTTTCCTGGGTTAGGTTATTTAGGGTCAGTGTTTTCCTTGTTGCGGTTGTCTGTATAATTTACCACTGTTTGGTGTACTTTTGCTTAACTATTTCAGGTTACAGATCCAGTGTGTCCAGTCTGAACGTGACAGTTTGCTATTCTATGTCTATCATGGGAATGTCTCCTTGAAATGAGAGATCTTGCAGTTGATTTCATCTGATTGGGGTTAAGAATTTCTATACAAATGATCAGTTTCTTATACGGGCAGAATAAAATTATATATAGATTTCACGAAGTTATTATTTGTCGGCATATTATGATTCTGGTTACTTGTCAGTTAATAAAATAGCGGGTTCCACTTTTTAAGTGCAAGTGTATTAAACAGGATCACTTTAAAAGTAGACCTCAGGAATTGTAATAGTTCTTTCCACTCGAGAGCCTGCCCTGTAGTAGATAAATCTTGGCGTCAGAGTCTTCCTTGGCAGGAACCACAAATTGTAACAGAGGAAGTGAAAGCAGAACAGATAAAATCCATCACAAAATTCATATAGCAAACAGTGACAGAATCAATATTTTTGTCAGTACATATTTCTAAGTAGAATTCATGATGATTGTTCTTGACCTTTTGGGGCATGTAATATTGTTGGTATTGTGAGCATTCAGTCACTGTGTCCTAAAGTTGGAAGCCACCTGCAGCATGAATATAATGCTGCTTACCACGGAAGCTGGCACAGTACAGCCGGTACATTAATAAGATCAACAAATCTTTATGTAACAGTTTATTCTTGTTGTCAGGATGATGATCCTGGTTTGCTGCTGTCACTCAGGTCAGGTCTACCGGAGGGTGATAAATGGGACTCTTGGGCGTGAATAATGTATGAGTGCAGTTTGTTCAGCACAAGATTAACAGGTACTACTTGCTTCCTAAACTTTATTGCAGCGCATAGGCAAGAAGAAAGATTTCTTTGAAATGATGAGAATGCGGTAGAGTTATCCTTAAGGTCCTTCTGAAGATTTGTCTCAAGTGAAAGTCATTAAGGATCAGAGTTCCCTAATCGTTTTCTATCTTGTGAGCCACCATTATGATCCCCAAAGCTGTTCTGTCCTCTGTGTGCCAAATACCCTTCCTTTAGAAGTAGTTTTCCTCATTCGCAAACTAGATAAACGGCTATGAACTCCAAAAATCTAATTATGTGGATGAAAGAGTGCAGCCAACGTGCCCCAAACTAACAATGTAAGTAGAAAAGAAAAGCAGTAGAACAAAGTATCACAGAGCGCACATTCACAAGTGAGTGAGGAGTGAAAGAGATACTTGCTGAGATCATAGCTAAAACCCCTAAATCTGTGTACAGAAAAAGTCATGTGATATCCGTGATGAGATAATCCACATACGTAGTGTACTGCCCAAATAGTATTTTAGCTGGATTTTAAGCATAATACAAGTCAAACCTTTAGTTTTATTTTCTTCTAGTTTAGCCGGTTTCCAGTTTCACTGATTTTTCAAGGCAGAATTTCGCCTCTAGTTTCACTGGCAGCCGCCGGCCCACGTGACCTTGCTGCTGACGCAGCCCATGTGATCTCCTGCTCAGCGTCTCCTCCTCCTGATAGCTGAAACACTACCCACCCTTCTCCAGCGCCGCTGTGGGTGCTAGTAAGACAGTACTGTAGTGTAATGTAAGTGGCCATGTTTACCCAGATAACACAGTGATAACTCTGAGGACAGATAATGTCACCTGCAGTCCTAAGCTATTGACTGACAGCTGAGAGCTGCCTCTGATTGGTCATAGTGCTCAGCCAATCAGAGGCAGCCCTTTCAGCAGGCGGGGATTTTAAATCCCCACCTGCTGTAAGCACTTCAGAGCAGTGCAGGGAGAAGACCCAGCTGGATGCACCTGAGCCCAGGCAGCTGCGAAGTGGTGAGTATATATATATTTTTTAATTTCTTTACACATTGTAGGGATAATTTTCAGGGAAGGGCTTATATTTAAAGCCCTTCCCCGGAAATCACTGCAAGGCTTGCCAGCAGCCCATTGCTTTCAATGGGATAGCATTGCGGTCCTCTGCCACCGCTGTAATAGAGGATTTCTTCATCTCTGCGGGGAGTCTCCTTGTCACTGGACACTGTGAAAATGCTGTCACAGTGTTCAATGATGAGGGGACTCCCCGTGGAGATGAAGAAATCCTCTGCTGCAGCTGTGGCAGAAGATCGCGATCTTCTCTGTATGTCAACGGGGCCGCCGCTGCTGCTGCCGGCCCCATTTACCAAAGGTGAAACCCCTGAATGTGACAGCATCCAGTGGTTTCACATCCAAAGAATTCTCTGCTGCAGCTGTCACAGCCGCAGAAGGGGATAGCGGACAGCTTCGGTCAAGTATTTTTTTAAGCATGCATTTTGGTTTTGGATGTGGTTGTTACGGATGTGGTGATACCAACTATATATCTATTTTGTTCCTTTTTTTTTTTTTTTTTTCAATATTTAAAGCCTTGTGTAAGAGGGGAAAAAAACTACAAATTTTCTGTTAAACGATTTGGATGCCGTGATCAGTAAGTCCTCATCTTTAGCTCCTTTTCTGTAAATTAAGACCCCATAAGTGACAGTGAAAGAGCAAATATGTTTTCTTATGTGATGGAGGGGCATTTGGGCCTCCTAAGGCTACAGGGCTTGGTATCGACTGCTACCCCTGTATCCCCCATAGCTACGCCCCTGCTTCTCATATATATTCTTAGCAATATTGGTAACACTCTTCAAACAACAAATAGGCAGTATTTGGCAATTTATTTGAGGTTTTGGTTTGCTCTTATGGTGATTTTTCCTTTTTCAATTATCAGGGTTAGTGAGTGGTACAGGCATGAGGGTGGATGCGTCCTTATCAGGGCGGGCCATCCACTTGTAGGTAGGGGTTGTCACACACTAGTTTTCCTTTTGTTTATTTTTTTGCTCGTACTGCAGGGAGGACCTGGTAGTGTGATGTGAACTTTGCCTGAAGGAATATATTTTGGTTTGCAGCTATTACACGCACCAAGTGGATGTCTCACCACCCTTGCGCATAACGTTTGTAGGCTTATGCAAGAAGTGTTATTTTCTTTTAATTATTTTTCCTAAAAAAAAGAAAGAAAAGAAAATCACTTGAATGTTGTTAATCCAGAATCACAGTAATGGCGTTTGCTTTGAACCAAGTCTATCCTGTGCTATGTATTTTTAGGGAACACTGCCTTGCAGTAAGGGATCTGTACTGCTTTAAAGAGTGGTTGTCAATAGAGGAAAATTCACGGAGGGGAATTTATAAACCTGGATTAATGCTGTTGACACTTCCTGATTGTGAAAAGCTTCCCAGCCTGCAAAAGAGCCCAGAAGCTTGCATCAAGATTCCATACTTTGGTAAGATGACGATTTATGAAGGGTAATTGGGATAATAATGTGACATTTTGATTTTTTTTTACAGTCTAGGACTGACATAAAAATAATTCTAAAAACATTTAGAAGTCATCAAAGTAGATTTAATAGTAGAGATAAAAAGTACTATGTATGATGATACCTCGGTTCCTATGCAGAGAACCAGTCATAAATATCTGCCATGTGAACCGTTTCATCACATCTGATTGAGGGCTCATTCAGGGACATTTGCATGCCGCACCGGAAATCATAGTTTGGCAGCTATAGAAGCACCTATGTATTTAATTTTTGTAGCCGATCTCATAGAAGTTCTAACCAGGAGGGCCTGCCTGGTCACAGATGCACTTTAAAATGGACATTAGGACCACAAATTTAACCTTAATGTTAACTCTTTTTCATGTAAATGTCAATGTAGATAGTGAAACAAAGCAGTGACTACTAGCTCATTTTTCTGCAGAAATCGCTTTAAAACAAATTGCAGACGGACGCTCCTCAACCCAGAATTGTTTCTTACATGGCATTAGAATACTCAGGAAATATTGGGCAAGCTAGGATGATGGTTTGGTGTCCCTTAATAGCACAACTTATGAATGGCATAATATCATTAATTGACAATAGTCAAGCTATGCTTCTGTCTGTGGCAGTCACATTCATATTTATGTAAAACATTAATTTAGGTGAAGAACCTCCTTAGCCCCATAAGGACCAGGGTATGTTGGCTCAATGGTGGTTTGGTTCAGATGGCAACAGTTTAGGTTGGCATTGGCGGTGGGTCATTTTCTTTTTATATGTATATATTGTGGCAAGATGAGGCCACTTGCCTGCGAATTGCTGACCTCTCAGACAGAAAATTGGTGCACCACACGTGTAGAAATGCTTCATGAGACGTAGATTCTCTTTAAGACTGGCACCTGCCAGCATTTATTTCACAGCAAACAGCATACACAAACACAGTCAATGTGCAATCCTGGGTTCACAACCCACAGGGTTCTGTAACTAACCCCTCCTGGGGTATCGAGAGGGCGTCTTCCTCTGTCCGACCGGGTGACAGACCCAACTAGTCTAATGCAAAGGCCATAAACACCCCACCTGGGTGTGAGGTTAGGGTTGTCGTCCCTGTCAACCTCAGGACCTTTGCTGGTCCTCACTGGACCCCAGCTTGCAGGCTGTCCGGCACTGCCAAGCTGTAACTTCCCCCTTGCTTCTGGCAGGACCTGGCTTTTATGCAACCATTTCCTTCTACACCCATCAGGCCTCAACCCTATCTTTTACCCTCCAGGTATCAGACTGCCTGACTAGCACACTCTGCAGGTCATTCTGATACTGCACCACTACATACTCCATCCCCCTCTTTTAATATAGACCGTATCACATTTCTTTTGGCCCTCCAGGGTCAAAACTCCAGGCTCAGGGGTCTCTCTCCCTAACTGGAACTTTTTCAAGCTCAATTTCTTTATGTTCTCCAACACCAAGAACCTTTCCATTTGCTTGAGCCTAAACTACTTTCACATTTTCTTCCCTGTTTACATCATTTGCAGTAGGAACTTCACCCTGGTCCTCACCTACAGCAGCACTGGCTTTTCCCTTATTCTGCATCTCAACTGAAACAGCAACCTTCTCAGCTTCAATATTAGATACTTCACATTGTACAACACTCATCTGTTCAACTGTTGCAGGTGCCATTTCTTCAGTCTGCCCTTCAGTAGTGGCATGTGCACTTATTTCCATCTGTGTGCCCACTATCACAGAGATACTTCCATTCATTTGCACAACTTACTTATCCAGGACCTTATTTCTGAGGCCTTTTCCCCAGTCTCTGCCAACTTAGTGGCCTTCTCTGCTTCAGCCGTTTCACCTTCTGCCTTCTCTTTGGTCACTTGAACTTCAGAGGATTGCTCACCCCCCATCAGTAGCTCAGCTTTCGCTTTCTCAATGACTTTCACAATTTTTATCTCCTTTTTAGAATTCAACAGGATCTTCTTTCTAGTCTAGTTTCTGAACCTTCTTTTTTTCAGCAATATGACCCTTTGCCTCCCAGAGCTTCACCTTTGTATTTAACTTCTTAGCGGGCTTTTGCAATACTTCTTTTTCTTCTGACACGACCCTCAGGGTGCGCGTCAAGGTTAGCGCTTCAGTCTCTTTCTTAATATTCTCCAACAGGGTCTCTATTCCTTCCACTGGTTGTTGGAACACACCTTTTAGCTTTCCCCGTATCAAGGTCCTCTTTTCAGTGTCTGTCTTGGCGCTAATCCAGTGTTGCATTTCAGTGCGCACCAGCTTGTTAAGTCGTTCTTTTGTGTCTTTAAGAGACACTGATTTCTCCTCAGTATGTCACTGTTCATACCTATTCTGTTTCTTCTCCCAGTTGGACACCATCTGACATTGGTAACCAGGCTCCACACTAATGTCTTCTACTTCCTGCTGAAGACTCACTGTAAACTTCTCATATTCATCATAAAAATCAGTTTGAAGGCAAAACAGCTGATTTATACTTCCACTCCTAGGATTTCACTGTCTTGCTCTTCAACCATAACCCAGTATGCAGGGTTCTCATCCAGTTTCTCTTGCATCTCTGACACCTGAAGTGTTACAATCTGTTCTGACAGATTCCTCTTAGTTTCTGCATCTTCCTCTAACTGCTTGAGGAACACATCTCTCTCATCTTGCATTATCTTCAGATGTGCACTAAGACAAGCCTCTGCTGCGTCTCTTCTTGCACCAGTCTCTGAGACTCTTCAGTCTGCACTTCCAGCTCCACCTGGAGTCTCTTCACCTGCTCAGACAATGCTGTCTGCACTCTGTCACCTTCAGTAACTTTTACTTGTAGGTCTTGAAGCTGCTTTTCTACTGCATTTCTCTTGCATTCAGATGCATGCTTGTTTTCCAACAACCCCTTCACCTTTTGGGTCAGCTCAATACACTCACTTTTCAACGTTTCTTTCACTTTTTCAATTTTCTCCAACTGCTTGGACAATTTTCCCACAACTACAGCATGACTCCGTTCCAGCTCCTGGATCTGGGTTCTCTGTAATTCAGCTTTCTCATCCAAGCTCATCTGTAGCTGGGACACCAGTCCCTCATGCAGTGCCTCCTGGTTTTCCTTGTAACCCAGTCTGCCTTTCAAAATCTCTGTTGCTTCTCAGCCTGGCTGCAAGCAGCTTTCTCCATTTCCAGCTCTTCCTTGAGCTGACTTATTTGGCACTCCAAGTCACCATTTTTCTTTGCTAGCTGCATTTTCAACTCTGCAACTTGATTCTGCAAACCTGTAGTTTGATTCTGTGCATCTGTAGAAGCTCTTTCTAACTTGCAACACTACATCTCTAACTCTTGGGTTTTCATTTGCAGTTTCTTACAGTCCTGTTCATACTGCACAGATTGTGCCTCCAGACATACTCTGTGATCAGCCTCATCTCTGGCTACATCTCTGAGGTCTTGTATCTCTTCATGGGCTGTTGAAAGATATCCCTCATATTTCTTTTTCTCACTTCTCATCTCTTCTAAGCTCTGTTCACACTGAACATTCTTCTGTTCCAGCAACATTCTTCTTCCTCCTTAGCCAATCTCCCAAGGTGCTCATTCAGCTTTAAAAGAGCTGCATTCTCTGCTTTCAGCTGCTCAGCTTCCTAGAGAATACTTTCCTTTTCTTTTAGGAATTTATCTGTCTGCTCCTCTGTTAACATCCTTTGCCTCTTGGCCTGTTCTCCGAGCAGACACAAGTTGGCCCTTTCTTTTTCCAACTGCGCATCATATCTTTTATTAGTAGTTTGCAATGCTTCCTCAGGAAACTTTATGTAAGCTTGCGTTGGTGCAAATCCCTCCTGAATTTTAAACAAGCGTTCTCTTGCTGTCTCACCCTGGACCTCAGGATCGGCACTGACAACCTCACTTGTCTCACTAGCAGCAGCCTTTTTCTTCTTTGCAACTTTAGTACTATCTGTGGTCTCTCTCTCTCTCTCTCTAAACGCATAGTACTACTAACTTCAGCATGGGCGTTGGCTGCACTTCCTACAGCAACCTGTTCACACCCTGACTTCATTTGGGGAACATTTCTACACATATCATACACAGAAAACAATCCCACACGCATTTCAGGGTTAATTAAACTTGTCTGCAGTATATTATCCACAATACGGTTTTTGGACTTCTTTCCACCCAATGCAGACACTGCAGTTTTCCCGCTACCCTCCTGCAAGGGAAACATTTGGTTATGCAACACTTTCCACACATCATCTGCAATAGAGTCCTTGGACAAATCCTCACCAAATGTCGAGTTACATTGTGCAGCTTTTGCTGAGCCACCCTGCACATAAGACATTCTATTAGTCTTTTTAGTGGCCTCATCACTCCATGGAGTCTTCTCCGAATGTTTGACACAGTCCTTTGGTGGGGATACCTCCGGTTGTGCCCTCAAAGCCTTGCAGTTAGCCTCCAACATAGACCACTGGGGTTTTACTGGCCACTTTGCCACTGGACATCCATACATGCCCCAGTCCATCTGTAAACACCCTCAGCATGGCTCTTTTTGGTTGCCTCCCGCACCACCCACCATCTAGACTTTTGAGTCAAAAATTAAACACTGCAACACGTTCACCAACTTGCCTCGCAGACGTTCTCTGTTGCCCTCCAAGGCAACTGCATCCAGCAACAACTGCACACTTTGCCTCCTGGCCCTTTAAACTGCATCCAGCAACATCCGCACACTTGGCCTCCTGGCCCTTTATATGCTGCATGCAGCAGCACTGCTCCCAGCAGACACCCACTTCAAGTGTTGCTCCTGCACCTTTGTGAGCCACTCCAGATCGTGCCCACATCCTCCACCATATGTGGAAAGTTGGGGTCACTCACCTGCGGATTGCTGACCTCTCAGAAAATTGTCACACCACACGTGTAGAAATGCTTCTTGAGACGTGGATTCTCTTTAAGACTGGCACCTGCCAGCATTTATTTCACAGCAAACAGCATACACAAACACAGTCAATGTGCAATCCTGGGTTCACAACTCACAGGGTTCTGTCACTAACCCCTCCTGGGGCGTCGGGAGAGCATCTTCCTCCGTCAGACCGGGTGACAGACCCAACTAGTCCAATGCAAAGGCCATAAACACCCCACCTGGGTGTGAGGTTAGGGTTGTTGTCCCTGTCAACCTCAGGACCTTTGCTTGTCCTCATTGGACCTCTGCTTGCAGCCTGTCTGGCACTGCCAAGCTGTAACTTCCCCCTTGCTTCTGGCAGGAACTGGCTTTTATTCAACCATTCCCTGCTACACCCATCAGGTCTCAACCCTATCTTTTACCCTCCAGGTATCAGACTGCCTGACTAGCACACTCTGCAGGTCATTCTGATACTGCCCCACTACAATATATATATATGATCTTTTTTTATGTTAGACTGTCTTATTTGTGACTTATTTTCGTAACTATTTTTTTTTTTTACATCTATGTCCCCCATGACCTCTGGAGAACATTCACATTGTCTTTTTTTTATTTTTTATTTTATTCCATACTTTTCCACTGTAGCTGGGACATCCATAGGAGCAGCATCTGCGGCAGCCCCAGTTACAGGGGAAGACATCCCCCTAGTGTGACAGCAGTCACTAACAGAGCTGATCTGTGTCTGCTAGGACTCTGCAGCTCTGTTGTGGCAGGGGGCACTCGGCAGTCACGTAATTGCCAGGTCGAATAGTGAAAATAACACTTCCGCTTTCTCTCTTCACTACATAGCACTCATTGTTTTTAACTTCTTCTCCCTTCACCTCCGAGTCTCCAGCTGTGTCTAACAGCCAAAGACCCATCCTCCACATGAAATTGCCCCCTGATATTTGTATCTGAAAAAAATGCCCGCTTTCCCCTCCCCCTTGGTTTTATTCTTGTTACATGTTCTGATATAGTGTGTCCCCAGCAAATACTGAGGAAGGGCTGCCATAAACCCGAAACGTGTCTACTTATGCTGGTTTCAATAAAACAGAAGTTGAGCTAATCCCATGAAGAATGATAGAGGAAGACCACAATACAGAGTTATGAAAGAAGATGCTCCTGACTTGTAATGTCATGGGGAACACAATTCTTATCGAAAACAGAAATGTCAGAATGAGCAAAAGGGGCTCTTTAAATGTAGCATTTAAGTTTTACAGATAAAATGTCTGAGTTTTTCAGACTAAACATTACAATACTCGACATATTCCGTACTCTGTAAATATTATAGATACTGGAAGATGATAGCTGATACTGCTCAGTGCATCTGAGGATAAGGGTGATAGTGCTAACATTTGATTTCTCCACTTAAGCACGAATAAGACGCGCACTTCCATTTCCACTGTTATTTTTTAATTCAGACATTATTTTCTGCATCATGAAGTGATTGACCATTTAATGCCACAATTTAGAAATTCCATGTAAAATGGGCACGTCTTGAAATGTCTTCTCTTTTCTTTTCCAGAGTTACATAAGGAAAATATTACCAGTAAGTTCTAATAATGTACATACTTATTCAGAATGAAAAATTATATTTTGTTATACTGGGTGACTAATATTGAGTGAATCTCGGATTTTCAAGGTTTTTTATGTTCCAGCAAACTTAAATCGTGTACAAGAATAAATATCCACTGGACTCTATGGGGAGTTTCAGGCCTTGCATCTCCTTCTATTAGCTAAACATTCCTACTGGAGAAAATGATATTACAGACCCTGCATTTTTTAGAAACCAAAGACCACCATTACTGCTGCTTAATGCGTTCAGATAAATTTATTTATTGCACTTGGAACTCACATGTATCAAATAATCGAGTAAGACTGAATATAGATGACTAAAAGTAACAAAAGTCTTCTAACAAAATCCTCACACATATATCAAGATTGTTTGCCTGGACTGTTGGATGGCAACTCATGGTTCCCTATATTGAAGCTGTAGTTACTAGAGATGAGCGAGCATGCTCGAATAAGGCAGTTACTCAAGCAGGCTCGGGGGGGCAGCGCAGTGGAGCTGAGGGGGAGAATGAGAGAGATCTCTCTCTCTCCCCCCCTCGCTCACCCCCGCCCCCCCCCCCAATCCTGCTCAGACGAGAATCCAGTTGCTTAGCTCGCTCGAGTAACTGCCTTATCCGAGCATGCTCACTCATCTCTAGTAGTTACTAAGTGTGCTTTTATACAACTCCATCAAGTTCATAACTATAGGGGATGCAGGGGATGCGATTGCACCCAGGCCCAGGAGCCTTAGGGGGCCCATAATGCCTCCTTTCTCCATATAGGGAGCCCAGTACTATGAATAAAGCCTTCTAGTTGGGGGCACTGTTACAGGTTTTGCACTGGGGCCCAGAAGCTTTAAGTTATGCCTCCAAACTCCACAATATTAAAGTAATGGGACATGCCATGCTATGTTTTTTTTTCAATTTCCCAGAATTATAGAGGCAAGTGTAGGTACAATATGGACCTGTAGATTCCTGCAGGTATTGTATGCATTGTAGACCTGTACAACACATCTATAATCTTGCCATCTGCAAGAGCTGTAAAGTAGCCCCCATATTTTTCCTACAACTCTGGGTTCTCAACTGGTAATCAATGAACCGATCATCAGATTGAAGAAAAATTGTTTAGATTTTTTGTTCGAAACAGAATAAAATCACTTGTACAGCCCATATTGAGCATGGAGTAGTAAAACAGTTATTTCAAGAATACCAAACATTTATAATTTGCTTCACTCAGGATTTCTATCATTCATCCAGTGGATTCAGGAAAGCTATGGCTATGTCTTGAAAGTCTATATTCCACTCAACTGAAGAGAGTACATTAAATTATTCTTTTCATGTGCCATAATAGAGCAAATTGATGTTAAAGAGGAACTCTTTTATGAGCCTGAGCATGTAAAGGTGACACAAGCAGTAGAATCATAGAATGGTAGAGTTGGAAGGGACCTCCAGGGTCATCAGGTCGAACCCCCTGCTCAATGTAGAATTCCAGTGTTATATATGAACACCGAAACCAGGCAGGTGACAGAGAATATCAGTCTCTGCGGATATCCATAAATTACAGATGCCGGCCTGTTCTCAGCTCCCATCTACCACAGACCAGTGAGAACAGCCTATGCAGCCACTTTGGTGCTTGACTCCCATCTCAGCCTCCTCATGTCTCTTCAGATGCTGCCATCCTTGTAGACTCTTCTCTTAGAGGGTGTTTCTCCACTCTCCTCTCAGTGGTCTGTTTTGCAATCTCTACAGACCCTACCAAGCCTCATCCCTTTTGCTGTTGGGTTGATGGAAACTTTCTACTAAAATTAGGACTGTTGGCAAGTATGATATTGATCTATGGCCAGACAAGGCCTCACTCAGTTATAACAGCTGATCATCAAGGGTTAGAAAATGAAATACTCAGGGGTTCATCAGATGGCTTTTCTTCACTGCAAAAGCTCATTAACAATTTTGAAAATGTATCACTAAGCCATATAGGTTTTAATTAGAGGGTCAGTCTCTCCTTACGACAGTAAATTCAACTAATTTCTGCTCAAAAGTGTTGCTATATTAGTCGGTTTTGCCACAGTAGAGGTCCTGCCTACAACAATGGAAGCTTACCATAGTGATGGACTTTCTGCTACTTTGACCTCTGATCTATTTTACATTATTTATGCATTGAATTATTTCATTTTATCATGCTGGGTAATGTTTTTGTCATGTGATATATTAGAAGCAATATTTAATAAAGACAATCTTGTCCATTCCAGAAATTTGTTATAAAGGTAGCGGCAGACATTACCAGGGGACTGTCAACATGACAGCATCAGGGATTCCTTGTCAAAAATGGAGTCAACAGGTAATAATATATCTGAAATTGTAATAAATATTACATTATGCAGCCCGGGAAACCAAAAGAACTCATCAAGAACAGGTCACAAGTTGTGATATGAACATTTGTTGAATTCTTCCTTGCTGCTCTCCGGAGGGATGTCAGGTTTCAAACGTGTTATCTTAATATGGGAAAGGAGCTAATAAAATAAATTCTTATTCAGCTGAGACCTTTGAAAAGTATTTACTATTCCATTCAGGCACCTGTATTTTCCTCTGCCAAACCAGAGCCAGATTTCCAAATGCTTTATTTGGTTTTAAAATGAGAAACTTGAGATATAAACAAAATCTTTTCGAGAGCTGTGAGAACGGAGAAGTCAGTCGAGCTATGGTGTCTGAAAACACTTTCTGAGGGAAATACCCCAGATATATAATATTCTAAACTCTTAACTTTTGCATTAGGTTGCTTAAACCCCTTTTCCAGTGTTAGAAGAAAGGGTTGGCCTTTCTTCCGGAAACAGCAGCACTCTTGCCCATGGAGATGTTAAAAAAAGAAAACTACTGGTGGCTTGGCACAATGCTCCACGAGTAGTCAAATCTTAGAACGATTAGGTTCAAACCTCTCCTTCATTTGGTAATAGAAATAACCGGTATTGGAAAACATGTTTTGGGGCGAAACCCTTTCATCAGTTCAGTTGGATTACATACAGTCGGAGACCTGAAGAGCAAAAGGTTCCAACTGCCGGGAAAGAATACGGGGATATCGGTGGAGGGTGCAGCTATCGGAGCACCTTGTACAAGAGTGGTGCCAATTTACAAGGACATATTAAGCAGCTAATATTTGTATACACATCACAACATAAAAACATGCATTTATGAATGTGGATGCTCACGGCAACAGAATTGTCATTGGCCTGGGGACATTAATCTGGCAGGTTAGAAAATTAAAGAAGTCACCTGATTGTTTGACTTTCTATTGATAACTCCATCTCTTGTATTTACAGATAGTTTTATAATGTCCCCATTAATATTATCTAATTATTTGACAACACTGGTTGAGCGTTGGCATATATATGTGTTTGTTAAGGAACTGGGGTCCGGGTACTGGACGTCCCTAAAAATTACCCGCAACCCCTGTCCCTACCTACTTGTCCCCAGGGCGACAACTGGGCAACAGTCCCTATACTCACTAGGGAAGCGGGGCAGGGGGTCAGACTTACAAACAAATACAGAGACAAACAGACACAGAGGCAAGTCAGGAAGTCCGGGTCGACAACAGGAGAATACGCGGTACCAGGGATTAGGCGAGGTCAAAGTCAGTTCCAAAAGGAAATCAGATCAGAAATATGCGGGTGTAGCCTGGAGACAAACATACACTGGCAATGCTGGAAGGAAAAAGGCATGTATAGTGCTGTCAGAACTCCCGCCCCAGCAGCTGATTGGGGGGGAGCCTGCCAGCAGCCAGACCCAGACCTAAGTCAGCAAGTGCAGAGACCCAGACATCCAGCAACGAGTGCAGAACATGCTAATAGAATGTCAAAGCAACAGGGACAGCATCGCCGCATCCCCAGCAACCCGATTACCCAGGCGCTGCCTCTTGAGCACAGGAGCGTGCGACCGGAGCCAATGTCCGGGACCCCGGCGGCCAGGGGAGGTCACCAAGACCGGGGCTCCCCTGTGCCGCACCCGATCAGCTCGGGTGATAGGATAGGTGGCGCGGGCACGGAGACCCCGAGAGCAGGCGGTACTAACAGTGTTATGCCCTAATGGCATAGTGGTCAGTTGATGTTGCGTTAGAGTGTTAAGTTAATTATTATTCGTTTGGTAATATATATGTAATACTGATATACTTTGTGCACAGAATATATGCACTTACATCAACCTCTGTGTCTAGTGGGAATCACAATCTAATTTTGAACACACCTTCATAAGAAGCCATTTTGCCCATGAGTATGTTTTATGAGTAACATTCCCATGAAATCTATACATTTTTAGATTCACGCCCTGTGCTATAAGCCAGTGTTGCTGAAAGCAAGTCTTTCCCATAGTTTCTGAGTAGGGCACAATGTACACCTGGTTTTATGTTCACATTGTGGTGGTTGCTCCTAATCACAGTCCAAAAATTGTGTGCATGTTTGTGTGTATATATATACTAGCGTACCCGTCGCGCGTTGCTGCGAAGACAGACATACATACATACTTCGTTTTTATATATCTAGATGACGGCAGCAGCGACCACTGAGGTTTTGTAGGCCGCTGCTTCCCCCTTGCAGGCTGAATAAAATAGCCGTTGTGTGAGAATCGCTGGGGGGGGAGACATTCTTACTGCTGGGAGAATTGCTGGGGGGGGGAGGGGGAGACATTCTGACTGCTGGGAGAATTGCTGGGGGGGGGATGGGAGACATTCTGACTGCTGGGAGAATCGCTGGGGGGGGGGATGGGAGACATTCTGACTGCTGGGAGAATCGCTTGGGGGGGGATCGGAGACATTCTGACTGCTGGGAGAATCGCTGGGGGGGGATGGGAGACATTCTGACTGCTGGGAGAATCGCTGGGGGGTGGGAGACATTCTGACTGCTGGGAGAATCGCTGGCGGGGGAGCGGAGGCATGACTGCTGGGAGAATCGTTGGGGGGAGGGGGGGCATGGTGACTGCCAAGAAAATCTCTGTGGGGGAAGGGGGGCATGATGACTGCCAGGAGAACCGCTGGTGGGGAGCCATTATGACTGCTGGGGGAACCGCTTGGGGGGAGGGGGGCATTATTATTGCTGGCGGACAGCTGGGGGTGGCATTGTGACTGCTGGTGGACCACTGGGGGGGGGGGGTATTATGACTGCTGGGGGAACCGCTGGGGGGGGGGAGCGGGCATTATTACTGCTGGGGGACCGCTGGGGTATGTCACTCTTATTACTAATGGGGGGAGTGTCACTATTATTACTGCTGTGGGATGTCACTATTATCGCTGGGGAGAAGGTGTCACTATTACCGCTGGGGTATGTGTACATGTGGCAGAAATGGGCAGGGCTCTTTCAGAATAGACCGGGTGCAGATTTTGACTGCTTTTTAGATGCGGAAATGCTGCAGAATTTTCCACAGAAATCTCCGCTGAGGACATTCTGCAGTATTTCCGCGTCCAAAAAGCAGTCAGAATCTGCACCCGGTCTATTCTGAAAGAGCCCTGCCCATTTCTGCCACATGTACACATACCCCAGCGGTAATAGTGACACCTTCACCCCAGCGATAATAGTGACATCCCACAGCAGTAATAATAATATTCTGAAACAGCCTTGTCCTTTTTAGAACGACGGGGGTAAAATCATACGTTGTGATAAGCCCCGCCCCCTGACGTGTTGGCACTTTGCGATACATAAGTGGGTTTTGGGTTGTAGTTTGGGCACTCGGTCCCTAAAAGGTTCGCCATCACTGGCCTAGTACATGTTTGCCCACTTCCAACTCCAATGGAGACTGACTGTAAATGGCTGGCATGCTCTAGTATTTATGGTTTCAAGCTGTACGTGTCATTGCATACAGTCTATCTATCTATCTATCAGGGTTATTGCATACAGTCTATCTATCTATCTATCTATCTATCTATCTATCTATCTATCTATCTATCTATCTATCTATGACATCAGGAAATGAGAGAATTAGATTTTGTAGGCCGCTGCTTCCCCCTTGCGGGCTGAATAAAATAGCCGTTGGGTGGAACATACAATTTATCCGGCTGCTGTGGCTTCTTAGGAAGATATCCTAGTACTTGTTTACCCACTTCCAACTCCAATGGTAATTGGCTGGCGTGCTCTAGTGGTTCCAAGCTGTACGTGTCATAATAGAGCCTTAATGACATCACAATGCAGCTTTATAGAACATGTTGGGGCATGTTCAAGGGCTTCCGATGTTGATGACATCAGTGATGACATCACAATAGCAGGTGGCTTACTTATTCGATCTACGTGGGGGGGGGCGTAACTTTCGACGACGCTCGCGCGCCATTTATCGTAGGATATTTGTACTATGCCTATAATCTTCCCAGGAGTGTACTTAACAACTTCCCAAAGTTTCATGGCGATCGGATGAATGGTGTAGTAGCGCATAAAGGACAAACAGACACGCACGCAGACACGCACGCACGCAGACAGACATACATTCAATTTTATATATATAGATTATCTGTCACACATGCACAAGATGTAACGTGGGTGCAGCTGTGAGGGGTTGCAAATCAAATATAAGTCACACTTCAACACAATCCATATACTCTGTGGCGTAGCAGGGTCAGGTGGTAACCGGTGTGGGAAACTTTTTTGTCCCCCCACCCCCGCCCAATTTAGAAAATATTAAAAGCAGGAGAAACAAGATACTCAATAATAATTTACTTAATAGATAGATAGATAGATAGATAGATAGATAGATAGATAGACATAGTTACATAGACAGATAGATAGATAAATAGATAGATAGATAAATAGATAGATAGATAGATAGATAGATAGATAGATAGATAGATAGATAGATAGATAGACAGTCACATGTACAGTCACATACATGGTCACTAGAGATGAGCGAGTATACTCGCTAAGGCACATTACTCGAGCGAGTAGTGCCTTAGCCGAGTATCCTCCCGCTCATCTCTAAAGATTCAGGGGCTGGCGGGGGGTGGAGAGCGGCGGAGAAGAGCGGGGAAGAACGGAGGGGAGATCTCTCTCTACCTTTCCCCCCTCCCCCCCCCCCCCCCCCCGCTCCCCGCCACAACTCACCTGTCACCCGCGCCGCCCCCGAATCTTTAGAGACAAGCGGGGAGATACTCGGCTAAGGCACTACTCGCTCGAGTAATGTGCCTTAGCGAGTATACTCGCTCATCTCTAATGCTCACACAGGCCCAAAATATGGTCAGGACAGTGCCTCTGTTCATTTTACCTGGGATATTGGCGAAGTGAACATATAGCAGTTTATTGCATAAAGGCCGAAGAGTGTGAGAAGAGGATGTGTCATAGGTGCGGGAAACCCTATCCCAAACGGGCATCCAAGGAGAGCATGCAGAGAGAAAGGCTGTGGTGTGACACCCCCCAGAGGAAAGAACTCCTGCGCTCGGGGAACCAAGAACACACCAGAGAACACCAACAAATAAACACAATAGGAGGGGCTACCAGAAGTAGACCTCCTGTGTAATCAATGTAAAGCGGTCATCATGAATAATGGGACCTTGGTGGTAAAGTCAAAAACTAGGTATTTTATTTGTCACAACAGTAAAAGATTGTCATCACACTATCTATTAAAAAGGAAAGAGAAAATTGTTGTACGCACTACTCTGGGTGGTCGCGTTCTCTCCGCAGCACTTCTGGGTTTTTCCCAATTATGTAGAGTACAGATACTTTGAAACTTTTGATAATGTTCAATGAAATATTTAACTTTTTTCCAGGTACCTCAACTCCACATAAAGATGCCTCCTGCTTTCCAACAGCTGTCCAATGCGGACAATTATTGTCGAAATCCTGGAGGAGAGCATGAGCGTCCATGGTGTTATACCACAGATCCTAATGTTAGATGGGAATATTGCAACATTCCAGCGTGTACAGCAGGTACTATAGAATGGGTCATTGTTTGGAATTAATAGTATTATAAATTGTGATACTAATAATTTTATTCCATGTCATCAAATTGAATCTAAACAAATCCTCAGGTGTTGTCGGTGATTTCATTTTTCAAGGTGTGCCCTTAGGTAGGCCTCCTGCCTAAATGCCTATTTCTCTTCCCTATTACGTATAGCTTTGGGTTGCTCATCACTCTTCTGTTATAGGCAGTCTTAATGTTTGTTTAAAAATGTTTGGTGATTTATTTTTCAAGTTTCAACTTTTTATTCTGTATTTTAAAAAAATCTAAAATCCTTCAGTTTTCACACTGGCCACTGAGCCTAATAATAGCTTTTCAGCAGCCATCTTATAATCAAAACACAAAGGATTACACTAAAAAGTGAGAAAGAGAAACCACAATAATGTCAGAGGCTCGATTCCCAGATGAATATCCAGAATTCGGAAGCCTTAGAAAGGATTGCGAAAAATAGATAATGGAGGTGCTGCCAACCAGATGGACCCACCAAATGGTGGGTGAGCTAGATATGTGAAGACAAGAAAACTTCTGGTGTTCCCAGCCCTGGTCCTCTCTGCTCTTGGTGCCACCAGCACTTTTAGGTCAATATCCCTCCAGTCCCAAGAGTGATGCCCTACCCAACTTGACCGATAAAGAGGTTCATCCCAGGACACGAATCTTCTTTTGGTTTTTAATTCATCCAATAAAAGAGAAGTTAGATATTTCATCCCATTCTCTTATGACTTTTATTGGAGAGTGGTGCAGAGAGATCTCTCTCACTCCCCCCCCCCCCCCCCAAATCTTTTGGGATGAGCAGGCATGTACTCGAAAATGGTAATACTCGCTCGAGTAATTTGCCTTAGTGAGTACGCTCGCTCCTCTCTAGTCTCCACCTCTCCATTGTGTGAATGGCGCATGATTTTTGTCAGTAGCATAACTCTGCTGCTCAGGTAGATGGCAGGTCGTGGTGTACAGACAGCAGCATTAAAAATCTTTACTTAGAAAATAAAAAAACATTAGAAAAATGGATAACATTTCACTAGATGGTTTTAATTAGTAAAAAAAAATATATATATAGTTGGTACAATCCCTTTGGGGTCAACCCTTTGAGTGGGTCATCTTACAGTAGCTCATGTGGACTTTTTAAATTTCATTTATCGTAGAGTTAGAGAACATAAGCCTATACATAGTAGCACAGGAGTCATCACCCAACATAGTGATGGATAGAATTGATATAGTTGCTGTTTGGCATGTTAAATGCCACCTTCTTACAACAATGACTTTCTTGTTTCTCTAAAGGTGCACCAAATTTACCAACAACAATAAAAACTGCACACGAGGCGCCTGTTATGCCATCAACATCCTCATCGTTCTCTCCAACGCACTCTATGACGGTCATCATATCCACCATCTGCAGTTTTGCTGGCTTGACGCTACTAATCATTATTGCCCTGGTCTGTTGTCGCAGGCAGAAGAAAATGAAAAACATAAACAGGTTAGTACATGGACGCCTTTCTTGAGTGTCCCAATATTACATCTTATAGCCGGTGATTACTTTAGAAGGGTTGTTGATCCAGAGAATATTTTGATTGCCAGATTTGGAGTCCAGAAGGAATTTTCTCCCTAAAACAAAGAAATTTTGCTTCTTACTCCCCAATGCAAATCCTGTAACAGGGCCCCCAAATATAATGTTTTCTTCCTAGTACTGGGCTTCCTATATGGAGAGGAGAGGCCTTATGGGCCCCCTAAGGTTCGTTTGCCGGATGTGACCGCATCCTCTGCATCCCCTATAGTTACACTCCTGGACATGGCATATTTTGGCGTTGAGGACGCAACCATTTTGGGGGGATTTTCATTTCCACTTTTCAGAAGCGATAACTCTTTTATTTTTCAGTCGACGCGGCCGTACAAGGGCTTGTTTTTTGCGTGGTGAACTATAGTTCTTATTGGTACCTTTTTGGGGTGCATATAAGGTTTTGTTACACTTTTATTATTATTTTTTGGAGAGAAAATACATCAATTATGGCATTGTTTTATATTTTATTTTTTTACAGCGTCAGCATAAGTTACACAATACAATTTTTCTGCAGGTCGGTACGATTATAACGATACCAAAAATATTATAATTTTTTTAGGTTTTTCCACTTTTTTAAAAAATTATATTTATTTTTACATTGCTGCATTCAAAGTCCCATAACTTTTTATTTTTTCATGGACAGAGTTCTGTAAGGGCTTGTTTTTTTCTGTGAGGAGCTGTAGTTTTTATGTGTACAATATTGGGGTACATACAGCTTTTTGATCACGTTTACTGCATTTTTTGGGAAGGCAAAATGAGCATAAGCATTTTGCCTCACTTTTTTAGTTTTTTTTTTGTCTTTGTTTTTTATCATGCAGGATAAAAAGTGTATTCAATTTATTGTACAAGCTGTTATGAATATGATGATACCAAATATGTGGGATTTAAATTTTGATATTAATAGGGGGAAAAGCACAAAAAAATAGTTTTTTCTAACTTTTTTTGGCGTTAAGGGGTTAAAGGTGTATTTCTAATCATAGCCATGACGAGAATACTCCTCTGTGTGATGTGGAATATAGAAACAGATGAGCAGACTGCGCTACACTGTGTCTGTAACTCACATAGAAGTGAATAGAAGTTCCAGAAACAGTGTGGCACAGAAAGTTACTGTAACCCTGGAGCTGAAAATAGAACCTGGATGATAATTAGTTGTTGTTTCTTGTTATCGCTAATAGTTTATGAATATAACTTTAGCAAAGTAATTTACCGCTAACCTTAAAAGAGTTGTATTAGCTTGGAAAAACTTGGCTGCTTTCTTTGTCCTGTACTGCAGCTCAGCAACATTCAAACAAATGAATCTCAAATGTAGTACCACACACAACCCATGGACTAGAGTGGCGCTGTTTCTGGAAGAAAGCTGACATGTTTTTCTAATCTGATACAAACACCCTAAAGGGAATTTATCATTAATATAAAACCTTTTTCAGCAGCTTGATCCATTATAAAATAAAAAATGGATAATACTCATTTCTCCATTGACTCCTAATCAAAGCTGAGTGTCTCACACTCCCCCAGAGCTGGCTTCCGGGTAAATGGCCAGGCGGAAGTACATGACCACTGTGGCCAATCAGAGGCCACAATGTCACCGCCGACACTCCTGGCATCAGCGCACATATACTGGGCATCATGATGTCAAGAATTTGGGGATGTGACGCTGCAGCCTCTGATTGGCCACCGCTGTCATGTGCTCCTGTCTGCCTATCTAGCTAGAAGCCGGTTCCGGGCACTGTAAGCAGCTCAGCTTTGCTTCGGCAGTCCGAGGACAGGTGAGTATTATATTTTTTTTTCATTTTAGAACTGGCCCAGCTGCTGGGAAATTTTTCCTTATATTAATGATAAAACCCCTTTAACCCTTTGCAATCCAATTTTGGATGCAGGTTTTCTAGGGGGCTTTCTCTTTCTGCCATTATACAATGGCGCCATCTGCTGGCTAGAGCCAGTACTGCGGTATGTGACATACTGGAGAGGCCCCCGACAACAGAGCGTCCAGTAATATACAGTAAGAATACCCTGCCGGACGTCTTCCGACATCAGCACTGTACAGCCTTCAATCAGAATGTCTCTAGACGTCAGACAGTGGATTGGAAAGGGCTAAGTAGCATTCTACATATTCTCATTGATTAACAGGTATGAATGTAATATTTTTCTTACATGTGGCAAATGGATTAATAGTGTAGCATTTGTATTATCTATTCCAGAGAAACTACTGCCCCAACACTTACCGCTCTTCCATCAGAGCTCGTCCTGGACAGATTACATCCAAACCCCATGTATCAGAGAATGCCTCTGCTCCTCAACCCTAAGCTCATAAGCCTTGAATACCCCCGGAATAATATTGAGTATGTTAGGGACATTGGAGAAGGAGCCTTTGGACGGGTCTTTCAAGCCAGGTAAGCAAATGCTATTTTTCTCTCGATGGTTCCCTACAATGTTTGTTATCCAGAATATATGATAAATGCCCTGTACATTACCATCAGTCACTAACCATTGGAAGAGCGGAATGACATAGATCCCCATCCTCTGCTGAGTGTTCGGTACTGAGCCTTTGATTCATGGTTTAGCACTGCTCTACCATATGTTCATCTCCATGAAACGTGACATTTATCAACACAAGTTGAAACATCTCCTTCTGCTCTTATTAAAATATTTGTCTTGTCGTATGTTATACACATGCCTTATCCTAAACTTAGCAACCTCCTTCTCTCCCCCATCGCTATATTTCAGCTCTTAAGACATCATTCTCTGTTTAGTGCCAATAATATGTCAACTAACAGCATTCTGTTTATTCTGTTTATGTTCTAAGCCTGCATGCAGGGAAGAAGATTGTCAGTGCAGGAAATGAGGGTCATGCCATTAGTGAGCCTATGTGTGGGGGGATAGTAATATGTTCAGTATATTGTATGGATATGGTTGGATATTCGACGCTCATTAGGGAAAATGGAATGTGAACTGATCTAGTTTACGAATACACCCATGTAGGCAATTCTAGCACAACTCAAGGCATTATAACTTTCTGTGTTGCAGTTTATTTGTCCTTTCAGTTGCGTTACAATTAGAGATGAGCGAGCACCAAAATGCTCGGGTGCTCGTTACTCGAGACGAACTTTCCGCGATGCTCGAGGGTTCGTTTCGAATAACGAACCCCATTGAAGTCAATGGGCGACCCGAGCATTTTTGTATATCGCCGATGCTCGCTAAGGTTTTCGTTTGTGAAAATCTGGGCAATTCAAGAAAGTGATGGGAACGACACAGCAACGGATAGGGCAGGCGAGGGGCTACATGTTGGGCTGCATCTCAAGTTCCCAGGTCCCACTATTAAGCCACAATAGTGGCAAGAGTGCCCCCCCCCTCCCAACAACTTTTACTTCTGAAAAGCCCTCATTAGCAATGCATACCTTAGCTAAGCACCACACTACCCCCAACAAAGCACAATCACTGCCTGCATGACACTCCGCTGCCACTTCTCCTGGGTTACATGCTGACCAACCCCCCCCCCCCCCCACACGACCCAGTGTCCACAGCGCACACCAAACTGTCTCTGCCCAGCCTTCAGCTGCCCTCATGCCACGCCACACTCATGTCTATTTATAAGTGCGTCTGCCATGAGGAGGAACCGCAGGCACACACTGCAGAGGGTTGGCACGGCTAGGCAGCGACCCTCTTTAAAAGGGGCGGGGCGATAGCCCACAATGCTGTACAGAAGCAATGAGAAATCCAATCCTGTGCCACCTCCATCTGGAGCTGCACACGTGGGCATAGCAATGGGGAACCTATGTGCCACACACTATTCATTCTGTCAAGGTGTCTGCATGCCCCAGTCAGACCGCGTTTTTTTATAAATAGTCACAGGCAGGTACAACTCCGCAATGGGAATTCCGTGTGCACCCACAGCATGGGTGGCTCCCTGGAACCCACTGGCTGTACATAAATGTATCCCATTGCAGTGCCCATCACAGCTGAGGTAACGTCCGATTAAAAGCAGGTGGGCTTCGGCCCACACTGCATGCCCCAACCTGACCGGGCTTTTTAATTCATAGACACAGGCAGGTACAACTCCCTATTGTGAAGTCCCTGTGGACCGACAGCATGGGTGGGTGCCAGGAAGCCACCGGCAGTACATAAATATATCCCATTGCATTGCCCATCACAGCTGAGGTAATTTCATGTTTAATGCAGGTGGGCTTCGACCCACACTGCATGCCCCAGTCAGACTGGGGTTCTTTAGAAGTGGACACATGGAGTTACAACTCCCTGTGGACCCACAGCATGGGTGGGTGCTAGGAAGCCACCGGCGGTACATAAATATATCCCATTGCATTGCCCATCACAGCTGAGGTAATAATGTCATGTTTAATGCAGGTGGGCTTCGGCCCACACTGCATGCCCCAGTCAGACTGGGGTTCTTTAGAAGTGGACACATGTAGTTACAACTCCGTGTGGACCGACAGCATGGGTGGCTCCCTGGAACCCACCGGCGGTACATAAATATATCCCATTGCATTGCCCATCACAGCTGAGGTAATGTCATGTTTAATGCAGGTGGGCAAAAAATTAATTGGATTACACTGTAGGCGAGGGCCCCCAAAAATTGGTGTACCAACAGTACTAATGTACCTGAGAAAAATTGCCCATGCCCAACCAAGAGGGCAGGTGAAACCCATTAATCGCTTTGGTTAATGTGGCTTAATTGGTAACTAGGCCTGGAGGCAGCCCAGTTAAAATAAAAATTGGTTCAGGTGAAAGTTTCAATGCTTTAATGAGCATTGAAACGTATAAAAATTGTTTACAAAAATTATATGACTGAGCCTTGTGGGCCTAAGAAAAATTGCCCGTTCGGCGTGATTATGTGAGGTTTCAGGAGGAGGAGCAGGAGGAGGAGGAATATTATACACAGATTGATGAAGCAAAAAGGTCCCCGTTTTGGATGGTGATAGAGAACGATGCTTCCATCCGCGGGTGCAGCCTACGTATTGTTTAGGTATCGCTGCTGTCCGCTGGTGGAGAAGAGAAGTCGGGAAATCCAGGCTTTGTTCATCTTGATGAGTGTAAGCCTGTCGGCACTGTCGGTTGACAGGTGGGTACGCTTATCCGTGATGATTCCCCCAGCCACACTAAACACACTCTCTGACAAGACGCTAGCCGCAGGACAAGCAAGCACCTCCAGGGCATACAGCGCGAGTTCAGGCCACGTGTCCAGCTTCGACACCCAGTAGTTGTAGGGGGCAGAGGCGTCACCGAGGACGTTCGTGCGATCGGCTACGTACTCCCTCACCATCCTTTTACAGTGCTCCCGCCAACTCAGCCTTGACTGGGGACCGGTGACACAGTCTTGCTGGGGAGCCATAAAGCTGGCAAAGGCCTTGGATAATGTTCCCCTGCCTGTGCTGTACATGCTGCCTGATCTCTGCGCCTTCCCTGCTACCTGGGCCGCGGAAATGCGCCTTCGGCCACTAGCGCTGTCGGATGGGAAGTTTACCATCAGTTTGTCCACCAGCGCCCTGTGGTATAGCATCATTCTCGAACCCCTTTCCTCTTCGGGAATGAGAGTGGAAAGGCTCTCCTTATACCGTGGGTCGAGCAGTGTGTACACCCAGTAATCCGTAGTGGCCAGAATGCGTGTAACGCGAGGGTCACGAGAAAGGCATCCTAACATGAAGTCAGCAATGTGTGCCAGGGTACCTGTACGCAACACATGGCTGTCCTCACTCGGAAGATCACTTTCAGGATCCTCCTCCTCCTCCTCTGGTCATACACGCTGAAAGGATGACAGGCAAGCAGCATCTGTACCCTCAGCAGTGGGCCAAGCTGTCTCTTCCCCCTCCTCCTAATGCTCCTCCCCCTCCTCCTCAACGCGCTGAGATATAGACATGAGGGTGCTCTGACTATCCAGCGACATACTGTCTTCCCCCGCCTCCGTTTCCGATTGCAAAGCGTCTGCCTTTATGCTTTGCAGGGAACTTCTCAAGAGGCATAGTAGAGGAATGGTGACGCTAATGATTGCAGCATCCCCGCTCACCATCTGGGTAGACTCCTCAAAGTTTCCAAGGACCTGGCAGATGGCTGCCAACCAGGCCCACTCTTCTGTAAATAATTGAGGAGGCTGACTCCCACTACGCCGCCCATGTTGGAGTTGGTATTCCGCAATAGCTCTACGCTGCACATAGAGCCTGGCCAACATGTGGAGCGTAGAGTTCCACTGTGTGGGCACGTCGCACAGCAATCGGTGCACTGGCAGATGAAACCGATGTTGCAGGGTCCGCAGGGTGGCAGCGTCCGTCTTGGAGTTGCGGAAATGTGCGCAGAGCTGGCGCACCTTTCCGAGCAGGTATGACAAGTGTGGGTAGCTTTTCAGAAAGCGCTGAACCACCAAATTAAAGACATGGGCCAGGCATGGCACGTGCGTGAGACTGCCGAGCTGCAGAGCCGCCACCAGGTTACGGCCGTTGTCACACACGACCATGCCCGGTTGGAGGCTCAGCGGCGCAAGCCAGCGGTCGGTCTGCTCTGTCAGACCCTGCAGCAGTTCGTGGGCCGTCTGACTCTTCTCTCCTAAGCTGAGTAGTTTCATCACGGCCTGCTGACGCTTGCCCACCGCTGTGCTGCCATGCCGCGCGACACCAACTGCTGGCGACGTGCTGCTGCTGACACATCTTGATTGCGAGGCAGAGGTTGCGTAGGAGGAGGAGGAGGAGGGTGGTTTAGTGGAGGAAGCATACACCGCCGCAGATACCACCACCCAGCTGGGGCACGCAATTCGGGGGGTGGGTAGGACGTGAGCGGTCCCAGGCTCTGACTCTGTCCCAGCCTGCACTAAATTCACCCAATGTGCCGTCAAGGAGATATAGTGGCCCTGCCCGCCTGTGCTTGTCCACGTGTCCGTTGTTAAGTGGACCTTGGCAGTAACCGCGTTGGTGAGGGCGCGTACAATGTTGCGGGAGACGTGGTCGTGCAGGGCTGGGACGGCACATCGGGAAAAGTAGTGGCGACTGGGAACTGAGTAGCGCGGGGCCGCCGCCGCCATCATGCTTTTGAAAGCCTCCGTTTCCACAAGCCTATACGGCAGCATCTCCAGGCTGATCAATTTGGCAATGTGCACGTTTAACGCTTGAGCGTGCGGGTGCGTGGCGGCATACTTGCGCTCGCACTCAAACAGTGGCGCTAGCGACGGCTGGACGGTGCGCTGAGAGACATTGCTGGATTGGGCCGCGGACAGCGGAGGTGAGGGTGTGGGTGCAGGCCAGGAGACGGTAGTGCCTGTGTCCTCAGAGGGGGGTTGGATCTCAGTGGCAGGTTGGGGCACAGGGGGAGAGGCTGTGGTGCAAACCGGAGGCGGTGAACGGCCTTCGTCCCACCTTGTGGGGTGCTTGGCCATCATATGCCTGCGCATGCTGGTGCCTCCCCAGCTGATCTTGGCGCGACAAAGGTTGCACACCACTGTTCGTCGGTCGTCAGGCGTCTCTGTGAAAAACTGCCACACCATAGAGCACCTTGACCTCTGCAGGGTGGCATGGCGCGAGGGGGCGCTTTGGGAAACAGTTGGTGGATTATTCGGTCTGGCCCTGCCTCTACCCCTGGCCACCGCACTGACTCGGCCTGTGCCCACACTCTGACTTGGGCCTCCGCGTCCTCGCCCGCGTCCACCTCCTCTAGGCCTACCCCTACCCCTCAGCATGGTGTATTACCAGTAGTGCAGAAGCAGAACGCTGTAATTAAATGTGCCATTTATTGGCCTGTGGTTGGAGGCTGACTTCGCTTACAGAACCCCAGGAAATAATTTTGCGCAAGCCTGCTGTAACACTTAGCTGGCTGCGTATGAATTTGGAGAACTACTACACCCAGCACAGACCCAGAACACTGAGGACAGTCACAGGCAGCCCAGATAGATTTTTTTCCCAAAATTTTTTTGCAAAGGCCCACTGCCTATATTCAATCAATATGTCTTCTGTCCCTGCCTAAGCGCTTCTGGCCCTAGGGTATGTCACAGAACTGCAGAGTGTTGCACTGTGAACTGCAATACAGCGGTGATTTCACAGCCCAGACAGAGCCAGGAAATAATTTTGTGCAAGCCTGCTGTAACACTTAGCTGGCTGCGTATGAATTTGGAGAACTACTACACCCAGCACAGACCCAGAACACTGAGGACACTCACAGGCAGCCCAGATAGATTTTTTTCCCCAAATTTTTTTGCAAAGGCCCACTGCCTATATTCAATCAATATGTCTTCTGTCCCTGCCTAAGCGCTTCTGGCCCTGGAGTATTACTGCAGGACGCAATGCTCTGCACGGCCGATATACCAAAAAAAAAAAATGTGCAACACTGCAAAAAGCAGCCTCCTCAGTACTGCACACGGTTAGATGTGGCCCTAAGAAGGACCGTTGGGGTTCTTGAGGCCTAAAATACTCCTAACGCTCTCCCTATAGCAGCTCCAACAAGACAGCACTTTCCCTCCTCTATGTCAGAACGCATCTGAGGCGAGCCGCGGGAGGGGCCGATTTATATACTCGGGTGACACCTGATCTCGCCAGCCACTCACTGCAGGGGGGTGGTATAGGGCTTGAACGTCCCAGGGGGAAGTTGTAATGCCTTCCCTGTCTTTCAATTGGCCAGAAAAGCGCGCTAACGTCTCAGAGATGAAAGTGAAAGTAACCCGAACATCGCGTGGTGCTCACCTCGAGTAACGAGCATCTCGAACACGCTAATACTCGAACGAGTATCAAGCTCGGACGAGCACGTTCGCTCATCTCTAGTTACAATGGGTCCTATTGTGTTATGATAAGATAACAATAGCTTTTAAATGACTCAAGATATGATAACATCTCAGTTATATGAAGGCCCATTTAGATGGGACGAATGTTGGGCAAATGATGCCCGACACTCATCCCCGCACATACTCGCTCTGGTGCTGCTACGCTGGAGGGAGTATTGCTGGCTCACAGCGGGGAGGCTGGAGGAGATTTCTTTCCTCACGCTCCCCCACCCCTCTTCATTGCCTTAACATAGCAGCCATTCAATACTGAACGGCTGCTATTTGTACTGAACGATCAGCTCATCGTCTATCGTTTATGCAGCATAAATGATGGACGATGAACTGAACAATCAACGATCAGTGTAAATAGCAGCCGTACAGTTAAGTGAATAGATAAGGGCGGGGGAGCAAGAGGAGAGAAATCTCCTGCAGCCTGCCCGCCCCCCTTGTGGCCGTTCTGTGAGCGAGCCAGCGATACTAGCTCTCATGCAACAGCATGGGAGTGAGTGTATGTAGGGACAAGTGTTGGACATCATTCGTCCCGTCTAAATGGGCTCCTAGACTTGTCTACATCAGTATAGTGAGATACATCCATTTTTAGGGTGTCTTTACACATCGCTGACTTAAGGCCCATTCAGACGCAACAATTATCGCTCAAAATTCACTCAAAGGCAATCTTTTGAGCGATAATCTTTGTGTGCATTTACGCGCTCCAAGAACTGCTGTGTTCTCGGAGTGCTTAGCTGGTATACAGCTGAGTACTCCGAGCGGAGGATGCAGAACACAGCTGGAGCGCTGTCTTCTGTATCCTCCTGCTGTGTTCTCAGAGCGCTCAGCTGGTATACAGCTGAGCACTCCGAGTGGTGTATGCAGAACACAGCTAATAAACATATATTACACAACTTGCATAGTTAAATTAGGGACTGACTGATAATCTTTCTACAATGTTGAATACTTTAGTGGTAAATAGTCAACTGAAATTAGATAAATATAATTGCAATTTACAAAGATATGATTGTGGCGGACATTTTTGCAAAAGTAAAAACAGCATGTGCGGCTATATTGGTATTCACTTTTAATCAGACTCCTAGTACCTCAATGCCACACTCCAGGGCACCCACAATATGCGGAGTCGTTTGGCAGGAACCTCCCATATCTCAGCTTATTGAATCTTCTCGAAGTTTGATATAAAGAAGCAAGTGAGATACTAAAGTTAAGGCTCCTTTTTGGATAAACCAATTCTCGCTTGCACCACTGACTCTTTTGGACCGGCTGACTAATAAGCTTAAAATTAAAATTTAACTTTTATTTATTCACTTAAAAAGTATGAAATAGACAAACAAACATACACATATATGTAGTGGATACTGTCTCACTTAGAGATCTCAATTCCTCAATTGAAGATTTCGGACAACTAGTGTGTCCAATTACTAGCAAGCTAATATAGTGCGTATATTTTACGCGTGCCCTTGGGTAGAGTAGCAATTTTGAATAATTCACAGGCTCTCCCTGCCAAAAACACACCAGTGGCGGTCGATTTGTATGATATATTTTTTGACCGCAACAAGTGTTTAATAAGTGCCCTACGCGTTTCACCCCCAACCACACAGGGGCTCCTCAATTTTCGCTTGCATGAGCGAACAAGCAGGTGACGCTACCCCCAGCTCGTACATTCAAGTGCAGCCTGTTTAACAGGCAGATTCATCATTGACTTGTTCAACGAGAATCGTTCAGTCTTTCACATTTAATGAATATGAAAGACTTAACAACTACTGCTTTAAATGGAACGACAAGTGAATGAGCCAACAATGATTTTTATGTCTGCATAAAATGAACGATGAGCCAGGCAGGCGATTTTTGTTTGTCGTTTAGTCGTTCGCTTTAGACTGAATGATTATCATTCACTTTTGCTTGTTTGGTTTTTTTTTCTTGAACAATAATCGTTCCATCTAAAAGCCCCCAAACTGCTGTCAAGCCTGAATTTGCAGATACATTTTGCCTTTCTGATGTTTAAATTTCAATGTTCGCACTTGTGTTTGTTGCATTTTTTTGACTTGTCTGTAATTTTTGTTCCTGTAGTTTATAATTACTGCTTAATCTTCTGCATAATTCCCCTTTCCTTTTTAGAAAAAAAAATCTAAATGAATGAATGTCATATCTAGTTGGGAGCTCCAAACCTTGAAAATACAGAGTTGTGACAAATACTTTTTCACCTTGATGATGAGAAGTATAATATTCTTCTGTTGCTTCTCAGGGCGCCGGGGTTGCTTCCTTACGAACCTTTCACAATGGTAGCAGTAAAGATGCTAAAAGAAGAAGCCTCTGCTGATATGCAGGCCGACTTCCAAAGGGAGGCAGCGCTTATGGCAGAGTTTGATCATCCCAACATTGTAAAGCTTCTAGGTAAGAAATTGCAATTTAGGAGATAACGAGGGAAATAACATGAAGCCAAGATGGTGGTCTTCTTTATTCCAAGGTCGTATTTCTAAAGGTCATCTCTGTGATGTTTTTATATTTTAACAAAGAGGCCGCATTGTCTGTAAATGAGACTGTATGAATTATCTTCAACATGCTTCTTAAGTTCAGTGATGTACATCTTTGAACCCACTTCAGACATTATTAGTCAGTTAGTTTTAATAGTGTTATTTCACCCTTGAGTTCAGTGAGACTAAATTGCAAACATCACCAAGATAAAAAAACATAAAGATTATCCGAGGACATAGTTTTTTTCAAAAACTTCTTCACTTTACAGTAGTTCATACTCACCCTTCCACACTCCCCCAACGCTGGCTTTCCGGTCACCTCTGGACTTCAGTGGAGCACCAAGACAGCGGTCCGGCATCATGGTGAGTAGACTATTTTTATATAGTTTTGGGCATGGGGGCCCAAAACTATATAAAAGTAATACCTTGGAAAAGCCATTTAAGGATAAACTGCATTTACATGGCAGACTGACTCTCGAACCCTTTCTATCCTTGCTGAATAAATAATACTTTCCTTTTTTCGAGAGTTCAGGGTATAGTTTTGTGGGCACTCACTGAGTTCTATATGCTATCTTTTGTTTGTTGTTATTTAAAGGGATCTGTTGTGTGATCAATTCCTTTAAATGGGATACCTTTCGTGCAGTGCATGGTGTCTAGAATTATAATATGCAATTTCAATACTGACTTAGACTGGTGTCACACGACTGGATTTCTATTGCGTAATCCGCAATCTTCGCCAGCCTGGACAATCTACTGTATTCCCCACACATTGAAAGAATAGAACATTCACATATTCACTCAGTTGAGCAAATAGCGATTGTGATTTCCGCAAGTGGATTTAAAATCGCAGCATGTTCTATTTTTTTGTGGAATACACATGGACGGCTTCTATTGATGTCAATGGAAGCTGTCCAACCCGCGGCCCATCCACAATTGACACTGCGGATAGGCCACGGGTACCCGCGTCATCGCCTTGCGACTGCCCAGGGAAAACAAATATTTTTTTAAAAAGTTGTACTGCGCATGACCACCTCGACCTACAGTACCACAGTCATCCACAGTACAGGAAAACAAGGTACGTTGGGTCGCTGGCAGCGGTCAGAGCCGGATCCCGCTGCGGGCTCCCGCATGTGGAATCAGACCCGTCCGTGTGAGATGGGCCTTAATCACATAATTAGGTCAATATCAGCATTACACTTTATAACAATCCTTTATCTCAGCCATCCTGCTGTCCTAGGAAATGCAGAACTAGTCTGATGACTATAATAATAATAATCTTTATTTGTATAGCGCCAACTTATTCCGCAGCGCTTTCAAGCATGGGATAAATGCAAACAATACAACAATTACATGTGAAATACAATCAGTTTGAAACAAAATGGGGTAGGGGTGATACAGGAGGTACAAGGAGGGGGGAGATAAGGCATAGGGGAACACAGTCAATATGAGAATTGCATGTGGAAATCAGTTATTAGAAAGCAAATAGGGCGTGGGTGGTAAAGAGGTGCAGGGGTAGAGGTCGTGTGCGATAGGCAAGGTGGAAGGTCTGGGGAGCCATAGGAAGGGGCGGGGGACTAGGTCAGGGGATTTGGTATGCCTCCTTGAAGAGGTGAGTTTTTAAGGTGCATTTGAAATTCGTGCATCAGGAATTGTTCGGATGCCTTGGGGTAGAGCGTTCCAAAGGATGGGTGCTGCTCTAGTGAAGTCCTGTAGGTGAGCATGTGAGGTTCGTATTACAGGGGTGTTTAGTCTGAGTGTTTTAGTGGATCAGAGTGTGTGGGTCGGGTGGTGTATGGTCTGGAGGGAGGCAATGTATGTTGGCGCAGCGCCGTGCAGAGCTTTGTGGATGAGAAATTTAAATTCAATTCTGCAGTGGATAGGCAGCCAGTGCAGCGACTGGCATAGTGCAGAGGCATCTGAGTAACGGCTGGATAAAAAAATTAGTCTAGCTACTGCATTTAGTATGGAATGGAGTGGAGCAAGTCTGGTGTAGGGAAGGTCAATGAATAGCTAGTTGCAGTAGTAGAGTCGGGAGTGGATGAGGGTGACCACGAATGTCTTTAGCATGTCCGTAGTAAGGAATGGACAGATTTTAGCAATATTTCTGAGGTGCATATGGCATGTTTTGGCCAGAGATTGGATGTGGGGGGGTAAAGGAGAGGTCATAGCCCAGCGTGACCCCAAGGCAGCAGGTATGCTGTCTGGGGGTTATGATGGTGCCAGACACTGGAATGGAGATGTTGAGGGAAGGTCGGTTGGAAGGCAGAAAGATGAGAAGGTCAGTTTTAGAGACATTAAGTTTGAGAAAAAGGGAGGACACAGTGTTAGAGACAGCTGACAGACAGTTGGTGATATTTTGGAGGAACGGTTCAGAGATCTCACTGGAAGAAGTGTATAGTTGGGTGTCATCAGCATAGAGATGGTATTGGAGGCCAAATTTGAGAATGGTTTGTCCAATTGGAGCTGTGTAGATAGAGAAAAGAAGGGGACCGAAGACCGAGCCAAGGGTACCCCGACAGCAAGAAGTGTACAGGAGACATTGAAAGAGCGTTCAGAGAGGTAGGAGGAGTACCAGGAGGGAGCAGTGTCCTTTAGGCCTATAGAGTGGAGCATAGTGAGAAGGAGGTCATGGTCAACAGTGTCAAATGCAGCAGAGAGGTCAAGGTGAATTTGTTAGGGACGCCTCTCGACTTTGCTGTCACCAGGTCATTTGATAATTTTGTGGGGGCGGTTTCGGTTGACTGTAGAGAGCAGAAACCAGAATGGAGGGGGCCAAGGAGAGAGTTGTCAGAGAGAAAACATGTGAAGCGGAAGTAGACCAGGCATTCTAGTAATTTGGAGATGAAGGGGAGCTTTGAGACTGGTCGGTAGTTGGCAGCATTAGTCGGGTCAAGGGTAGGTTTTTTAAGCAGCGGGGATATGATGGAGTGTTTAAATGTGGAGGGGAAGGTGCCAGAGGTTAGAGAGAGGTTGCAGATTGTGGTGAGGTGGGTAATGAGAGCTGGGATAAGGGACTGGAGGAGGTGAGAGGGTCGCTACCTCAGGTGGTGGGGCAAGCAGCGGACAGCAGCCTGGAGACTTCTTCCTCTGTCATTGGTTTCTAACTTTGAAAGTGAGTAGGTGCTGGGTGCAGTGCTGAGGAGGCTGGGATTGGTGCTAGCCGTGTAGTTTTCGAAGATTTCTTTTCGGATGTTGTCGATTTTTTTTTAAATAGGTGGCTAGTTCTCCAGCACTGACATTCATCATGGAGGCCTGTTCTTTGGGGCTGAGGAGGGAGTGGAAGGTGTCGAAGAGTTGTTTGGGGATGTGGGATAGTGAGGAGACAAGGGAGGTGAAATAAACTTGTTTGGTGTGGTGAAGTGCTAGGTTATCAGTTTTAAGCATGAATTTGAAGTGGAGGATGAAGCACATTTGGGACATGAGCCAAGATTGCCGTGGTCTGCAGTTTTCAGCTCGGGTCAGGGGCAGTGCCGCTTCATCTAGGGCACGGCTCAGGGTGGTGTGGTAGTGTTTAGCTGCTGGGTTAGGGCAGGGCAGGAGAGAGATAGGGGACAGGGAGCACTCAATGGTCTCGACGAACTGTTGGGTGCGGATGGACTGGAGGTTCCTAGAGATGCGATTGATAGGAGGGTCATGGGAGATGCTAGGGTGCATAATGGAGAAAGAGAGGAGGCTGTGATCTGAGAGTGGAATGGGGGAGTTATAAAGTGAGAGGCAGAGTAGAGATGGAAGAAAGATTAAATCGAGAGTGTTTCCGTATCTGTCAGTGAGGGAGTCAGAGATTTGTGATAGGCTGAGGGAAGAGGTAAGCATTAAAAGCCGGGAGGCAGATGAGGAGCTAAGGGCCGTTAGTAGGGATGTTGAAATCACTAAGGATAAGGGTTGGGATTTCACAGGATAGGAAATGGGGGAGCAAGGTGGCGAAGTGGTCTAGGAGCAGGTGAGTGCGACCTGGGGGCCGGTAAATAACTGTGACATGCAGGGACAATGAGCAGAAGAGTCTTAGGGTGTGGACTTCGAATGACTAGAAGGTTGTACAGTTCAGCGAGAGGAGAACACCTACTCCTCCGCCATGCCTGTCGTCCGATCTGGGGGTGTGAGAAAACTGCAGGCCATCATAGGACAATGCAGCGTGGGAGGTAGAATCAGACTGCTGTATCCTGGTTTTGGTGAGGGCAAGCAGGTTAAAATATTTGGTAGTTTGTTGCATGCGGATTGGGAGTTCCATAGGGCGCATTTGAATAGGGGAGAGGGGGCATTTTGGTAAGGAGCAGTACAGCGTAGGCCTGGCTTGGAGGATATATCCCCTGTGGCTAGGAGTAGCAGGGTAGGGAGGATGAGCACGTGGTTAAAGGATTTGTGTGGGTGGATGAGGTGTTTCTTGGTGGTATGGGGGGGGTTGGAGGCGTCTGAGGAAGGTGATAAGTGCATGGGAGCTGTGTATGGGTGAGGAGAGGAGGGAGGGGCTGATGTGAAGGGAGTGTTGGGGCTGGGCATAGGAAGAAAGTGTTAAGGCTTGAAAGGAGAATAGCAGTGGAGGTTGATGCAAATGAGCAAAGCTTTAGCGATAATCGTCCAGTGTAAATGGGCCTTAAGATAAGACAGAGGAGAGGGAAAATGCTATTGGGGGAGGTGATGGTGGAAAAATTACATGTGGTAACAAATAGAGACAATTCAGTTAAAATGAAGCAGTAGAACATACCATTTCACACAGATTATGACATTAAATGAAAGATTGCACGGCAGACAAGCAGAGGGGAGGCAGATCAGTCAAATTCAGATTGAATGGAGCAATGGATGAGTGGAACATACCATTTCACACTATAAAGTCAAACGACACAAAACCCTCATTATCCAATATTAATGCAGTTCTTTCTCAGTATTTGACACAATTATGGTAAGTGCCGCCAATATCTGGGATATTTCTACAGTTTATTAATTTGTTCTTTTTGATTGTACTAGTTCCTAAGAACAGACATCAGCTCGTTTAAGCTAAGCTTTCCCTTCCCTCGTTAAAAAGCTCGAACATCTCTTTTAACCACATACTTCCATAAATTCCTCTTGAGATGACATTGTACTGTATTCCTCAGTGTACAGCTCAGAACAATCTGTTCAGAATACTTCATTTGGCAGAGTGAACTTTGGCATAATTTCTGGATTTTGTAAAAAGGCCAAAGTTTAGTATTTATCAATCCTTTTACGCTCTAATCAAGATATATTTTGTTTAGTTTACAATTGCATTTGCATTTGGAACTTTAAATTGAACTTCACTGCACTGATTGAGTGGACAAAGTTCAAGAAACTATTTTTATTTCTTCCAGTTCCACCTTAGTATATTCCTAAGGACGTGTAAGTATACCATGCCTAGCAACTTCTTCTATTGCTGTCAGGGTGACCATCTTTCAAAGGGATTTTTCGAGTTATTTAATGTATATAGTTTTGGGTCCCGGGTGCCGAAAACATACTCACCACAGTGGTTTCAGCAGTCCAACGCATGACATCTAACGATCACCTGGCCAGAAGGCCCGGTGACGTCCCGTAAACCTTTCACATGGAGAAGCCCCCAGCAGGGACATCATGAGTGACATCCCTGTCAGGGTCACGGGACTGCTACAGCGCTTGTCAACAGAAGATCGGAGGGATGAGGGAGCATTGTGACAATGAGAGGTAAGTAATGTTTTTGTTTTTTTCTCTGGACCTTGCATTCCCCCATTGTCACCTGTTACCCCCTGAAAACCCCTTTAACGTGGTCATAGGAAGTCTAATTTTGTAGAATGGGCAGGAAGTCTCTTGTATACCAAACTTGATTAGGTCCTTTAGAGAATGTTGGCCACCAAAACATGCCCTCGATCATACAATAGATAACATGTTGGTTTCTTCTGAGCTCCAGAAAGTTTATTTTCTTCAATTATATTCTTCTGTATTCTCATCTTCTTGGGGCAGAATACCTGTTCTTTGTATTTCTTTCTTCTTCCAGGATACACATAGTAATTTACTGCCTTGGGTTTTCCAACCAGAGATATCTTAAGTTGACTTTAGTTGCAACTTTTGTTCTTCTTTAAAACAATCCTATTTTTATTAACCTTATTCAGAGAATAAACAAAAAGAAAAGCTTCAAAAATGAGAGGGATAACGAGAAACTACAAAAAGGAGAGGGAATGGAATATGTAATATAAACAATTAATAAGACCTGATGCAGACAATAGTAACATAGTATGCAAGGCCCAAAAAAGACATATGTCTATCCAGTTCCGCCTATCCCCCACTACCCCTATGTTGATCCAGAGGAAGGCAAAAAAACCCAATGAGATAGAAGCCAATGAAGCATGCATTTTCATAAGATAAAGTATGTTTAAAGGTGATTCTCTAAAGTAATTCTCGAAAATAAGGGGGGAAAAACAGGACAACTAGGTAACTAAATACAAGAGAATTAACTTATTGATTAGTCACAACTTTTTTAACCCCAGAATAGTATATATGGTTGCCAACAGCACTCACATTCAGCTGTATCCAGCGGGGGTGGGGAGGGAACTTGTCCAAATTAAAAAGGAAAGGTAGTAGCAACATCAAAGGTGAATTTTTAAAAAGAGAGCTTTATTCATTCCATCTTAAAAAAACGATGTTTCAGCCATAAATTGGCCTGCTTGAAAATGGCCATTTTATGGCTAAAAATGTCGCTTTTTAAGATGGGATGAATAAAGCTCTTTTTTTAAAAATTCACCATTGATGCTGCCACTAGAGATGAGCGAGTATATTCACTAAGGCACATTACTTGAGCGAGTAGTGCCTTAGCTGAGTATCTCCCTGCTCGTCTCTAAAGATTCGGGGGCCGGCGGGAGGCTGGGATCGGTGGGGGAGAGCGGGGAGGAACGGAGGGGAGATCTCCCTCTCTCCCGCCCGCTCCCCGCCGCAACTCACATGTCACCGCGCCGGCCCCCGAATCTTTAGAGACGAGTGGGGAGATACTCGGCAAAGGCACTACTCGCTCGAGTAATGTGCCTTAGCGAGTATACTCGCTCATCTCTAGCTGCCATTACCTTAACTTTTTTAACCCCTTCATCCTTTTCAATAATATCTTTGGGGTTGAGTAAATTTGCAAGCACATGTATAGGTCAAATACCTGAAACAACTAGCTTGGCATTATGAAAATGTGTGACAGCGAGAAAATTCCCAATAAACCCTGATAAATATTCAGCTGTCACCTTTATCATAATAACTCATAGGAAAAGGTCAGAGATTTGTATTGCTCTGCAATTTGATCATGCACATTCCATTGTTTGTGGTCAGCTGTCCTAGTAATCACTTTGTTATCATCGTCATTCCCCTGGAGCCGTAAACAGCAGCTGGAAATGCGTGTCTTGTATTGCTTTGGTAATTCTACAAAAAGGAGATTAGAACAAACTGCTCTCACCTAGGCTAATGGAGAATATTAAGGACAATTGTACTAGAGACGTAAAGCATGAGTGTATTATTTAATGGATAGTGAAGCAGAAGGCTTTGGTTGGAAGTGTCTGAAGCACAAAGAGCTAGAAGGAACTAAAGAGGTCAATGCACAGATTAATATTGACTAATTGTGACTTTTACTAATAGTACCTTATCCTCAGGATAGGTCTATCATTAGTTGATTGACGGGGGTCTGCCGCTCGAGAGCCCCACCTATCCTATCATCTCTGCACCCATTGTCAGTGTTGGAAGTTACTGTGAAGGCTGTTACAGAATTTTTCAAGACTGCTTCTTTAACCAAGCCTTGGTGGACTTTGAGGTATACTTGGGATCCTTGGCCTATTGGAAGATCCGATGAGACCCAAGCTTCAGCTTCACAGAAGGCATGATCTTTTCTCCAGATACTTGATTGAATTCATCTTGCCCTCCACAAGCTGAAGATTATCCAGTTCCAGAGGAAACAAAGCAGCCCCAGACCATCACTAAACCACCGCCATGCTTCAATGTAGGCAGGGTGTTCTTTTCAGAGTATGCTTTGTTCTTCCTCCTCCAGACATGCCAATGATTCATAGGCTCAAAAAGGTCCAGTTTTATTTCCGAGCTTCACAGAACATAATCCCCAAACGTCTGTGGCTTATTTGATTTGAAACATATTGGAGTCAACTTTTCTTGTGCTTTTGGCTTAGTAGAGGTGTACGTCTTGGAATTCACCATGAAGACTTTCAACATTTAGTATGGGCCTTATTGTACAAGTAGAAACCTCAGCATCTACTGCCCTTACTGACTACAGTGATCATTAAAAGTGTCATTTTATGTTGAATTTGTAGAAGCTTCTAGTTATATCAATTGTGTTGAGCAATTTAAATTGTTCCTGTTTCATTATTTTGAGCTTTTTTGCAAACATGAAAACAGCTAATAGTTTGTAAATTTAGCAAATTGAACCGAATTTGCAATGGGATTAAACCAAAGACAATGTGGCAGAAGGGAATAACCTATACAAAAGCTACTCATTGGGAAAAGGTCTAAAACTTAACCTTTAATATTTACTCGATATTGAAAACTGGGCCGATAGAACAAAACAAACAAAAATGCAAAAAACATCCCAAAGTGGCTTTGGACCTTTAATCCTCAACAGTTCTACACCACTGGGACACCAACAGAGATGGATCAATGAAAAACGTTGGCTAATATACAATTACAAATTAATATATCATCACGTCTCAGGAAAGTATAAAATGATTATATCCCTCCTAAAAAATAAAAAATGTGTAAAAAGTCCCTAAACCAAGAAATACGAATAAAGGACACCAGTTAATACCCCCTCTGAAAGAAGGCACACCAGTATAGAATCAACTGGATATATAAATATACATTAAAGGCTATATCAGATATTGATAAAAAGTCCCTTCTGTTACTCATCTAAGAACAATATAAGAAGGATGGGGAGCGATACTAGATGTCCCTGCAGTCTATGTAAATACATAGTCTGTAGATCAATAACTAAAACACTAAGCTGCACTGCCAGTATTATATTGCTCAACGTGCTTCTCTAGTGATAGAAACTAGATCATCAATAGCACTGTCCCTATTTCAAAATGAAGCAGCCCTCTATATTAGGTCTCATAAATACAGCTGTACCCCGAGGCCCTGATAATAGACACACAGTGGTAGAACTAACAACGGACTAAGTTAGAGAAACCCTGGTATCCGAATGTTGTAGAAGTATAGAGCATTAGAAGTCCTTAGCCACTTTGGGGTGGTTTTTGTCATTTTTGTTTGTGTGTTCTATTGGGCCCAGTTTTTAATATTTAGTGAATAATAAAGGTTAAGTTTTAGGGGTTTCTCCATATAGTATAGTTTGAAATGGGGATTGAATCATTTTGATTGCAACTGTAAACATAGGGAATAAGTATAGTCTATGAAGTAGCACTGACAGTGTCTTCCTTTGCTTCCTTTCAGGTGTGTGTGCTGTTGGAAAACCAATGTGTCTACTTTTTGAATATATGGCTCATGGAGACTTAAATGAATACTTGAGACATAGATCACCAAGAGCTTTAAGCAGCTTAAGTCACAGTAGTCTTGCTACTAGAGTAAGACTCTCAGACCTCAACCCGGCACCACTGTCTTGCACTGACCAGCTCCACATTGCCCGCCAGATATCAGCAGGGATGGCCTACCTCTCAGAGCGGAAGTTTGTCCATCGGGACCTGGCCACCAGGAACTGTTTGGTGGGTGAAAACATGGTGGTTAAAATAGCTGATTTTGGTCTTTCTAGGAACATATACTCAGCAGATTACTACAAAGCAAATGAAAATGATGCCATACCAATCCGTTGGATGCCTCCTGAGTCCATATTTTACAACCGCTATACAACAGAGTCTGACGTTTGGGCTTACGGCGTTGTCTTGTGGGAAATATTCTCTTACGGCATGCAACCTTATTACGGCATGGCTCACGAAGAAGTCATATATTTTGTTAGAGATGGTAATATTTTGTCATGCCCTGAAAACTGTCCACTAGAATTATACAATCTTATGCGTCTATGTTGGAGCAAGATGCCTACTGATCGTCCAAGTTTTGCGTGTATTCACCGCATTCTGGAACGCATGTATGACAGAGCTGACTCCGCTCAAGTTTGAGGGATATATCATTCAGTGTGACATTGCAACTTGATATATCCTTTGAAAATAGACCTTGCATTTCTACAGAACATGGCTTGTGTTATATGGAAGCAAGGAATGGCTTAAACCCATTCATGGACAAACAATGGTCCTACAGCACCAGCAGTTGAGTGGATATTATCCCTAAACGTTTGCTTAGTGGAGAAAAAACTGTAAAATATTTATTTAATTTTAAAAAAGTGAATGAAAATGAGAGCAAAGCAGCTTTCCGAAGTGTTCTAACATTATCAATGACTAACAACATGCAAATGAACATGTGGCTCTGAAGGACATTTACATTAATGAATACATTTCATTGGAGACATGTCAAGTAGCTCCATAATAATAATAGCAAAATCTAGTGCACGTCTATCATGTTTTTCATCACTGAAGGTTTACAGGAACAAAACTAAGTTGCTTGTTTAGCCAAATCTTCTACAATACATCATTCATTCCGAAATTCGTGGATTTACTAAGCCTTGTGAATCAAAACAGATCAAAGATAGCATTGTATAAGCTCATAAACCCGCGGCTGACTTCTTCTAGGATTAGCACCACTCTTGTCTATGGGATGTGTCTGGTAGTCAGATGATTATGGCTAGGCTGTCATACCAGGAACAACCCATGGACAAGAGTGGAGCTGTTTCTAAAAGAAAGCAGCCATGTTTTTCTAATCTAATACAACTCCTTTAAGAATGAACTATAGATTACTTGCAGTAGCTTAGGGTGATGTATTTTAATGAAAGAATCTGGAGATCTTTCTAAATCTTTAAATAGCAGCTTATTGACTACAATATACAAAAGCATCCTAAGGTTATTATATTACATGATATGTAAGAAGCTTACCACAAATGTACAACACTTACCATCCTTGCCTCTTCCCATCACATTCAACCATCTGTGTCTTCACTCCTGCCCCTTTATAGTCACATCTTAAAGAGTATCTATTACCAATTTTCGAGAATGTAATCGGTATAAGTTTATGATACTTTCACTTGTGGACATTTAGTTTGTTGATCTCTTCAACTTTTTTTAGGGTTCGTTAGGACCATTTTTAAGTGCCTTTCACACACTTGATCAGTCTGAATGGTTGGCTTTTGTTCGAATAAGTCTAAATACGGGAGCCACAGTGAAAGCTCTGACTGATCAGATATTGAAGAGTTTGTCAAGTGACATGATCAACCAATCAGTGGCTAAGTCATGTGTTTTAAGAGTGCTGGACAAGGGAAGAGCTCTAATGGATTTTCATGACCAGTTACAGTACTGTGGAAAAGTTTTAGGCAGGTGTAACAAAAAATGCTGGAAAGTAAGAATTCTTTCAAAAATACAAGTGTAATTTTTTTTCTCAATTAACAAAATGCAAAGGGAATGATCAAAAGAGAAATCTAAATCAAATCAATATTTGGTGTGACCGTCCATGGCCTTTAGAACAGCATCGATTCTTCTAGGTACCTGTACTACATTTTGAAGGAACTCGAGATCTTGGGAAAATAACCACAGATCTTTTGTGGATGTACACTTGCTCAAATCTTCTGGTCTCTTCATTTAATCCCACAGAGACTGTATGATGATGAGATCAGGGCTCTGTGTGGCCAAATCATCACTTCCAGGACTCCTTGTTCTTCTTTATGCTGAAGGCAGTTCTTAATGACGTTGGTTTTATGTTTGGGGTCGTTGTCCTGCTGCAGAATACATTTGGAGTCAATCAGATTCTTTCTATTTTTCGTAAGCATTCTTACGTTGCAGTATTTTATCCACACCTGCCTAAAACATTTAGGGTACATGCACACAGGCGTTTTAAAAGTTGCGTCCAAGATTCTCGGGCGCAATTTGCCTTGGACATATATTGAACATCCTATCCTTGTGCTGTTCGATGTGCTGAACACCGCACGTTGACATGTGCTATTCTTGTCCGAAAATTGGATGAGAATAGGACTTACCTCAATTTTTTTTAGTATTGGTGACATTTTAGTCTGTATTATAATCTCATGATGTAGTTTCCATTTCTTATGGTCATATTTAGCAGATCATTTCATTTCATAGTGAGAACTATTGTTCTATATTAACTGGACAGTAATATTATAAGAATTTACTGTATTTTATTTCAATTTTTGCAATTTTTATTTCAGCTCATTTGAGACTTTGTCACTTTTAACAATCATTTTTTAATAAACAGTTGTAATGACATGAAATGCATTTTGCCATTATTACTTTATTCTCTGTTAATATTTCAGCCACAGTACTTATTCTGCAATAATAATTTTGTTGTATGTAACCAATTGCAATAATAAAATATATCTTAAAGGAATGCTGAAATACCAGGGGTGAAAGGTTTAAAGAGGACCCATGTCCTTTTTAGTATATATTAGTATGTATAATAAAACAGTTCTGAGGCATCTTTTCTTAAAAGTCTGCACTGTGCCGTCCCTCGGTCATTCCTGCTACAAATGTATATGTAAAATACCAACTGGATGTTTCCATTCTCCTTGTCAGTAGGATGTGTCCATACACAGTCTAACATTGTGAATGAGTGTTAACTAGAGATAAGCGAGCACGCTCCGATAAGGCAGTTACTCGAGCGAGCCTCGCTCTTCTCGAATAACTGCATTCTCGTCCGAGCAGGCTCAGGGGGACGGCGGGGGGTGAGCAGGGGGCGGCGGGGGGAAGAAAGAGAGATCTCCCCCCACCGCCGCCCCGCCCCCAAGCCTGCTCAGATGAGAATGCAGTTACTCGAGAAGAGCGAGGCTCACTCGAGTAACTACCTTATCTGAGCAGGCTCGCTCATCTCTAGTGTTAAACCCTTTTATATATGATAGGATGTCCTTGGAGCCACAAAGGCTTCCAATTATACACCCGGCTTGGAGACACCACTAGCACCCCCCAAAAGGCCATCCGGGATCCCTTCCCTGGCCTTACCCAAAGCACCAGACCCAACCACAAAAACATAAAAAGGAGAGGGAGTCTTGAAAATGAGGTTGTACCCACCAAACTCCCTCCACCCAATATAAAAATCCCCCTTCAAGAACGCCCCACCTGCCACAGGCTGCTATGACAGGAAAGAAACACATTTCCCATAAACCACCCTATCTACTGTAATCTATAACCTTGCTATACTGATTTTACTAGCACTTAATCCTCTCTAAAAAGGGGAAGGTGGGTGAGATGCTCTTTTACTTCTTCTCCCTAAAATGGCGCTCCTGCTCAACCCCGCCCCCTAATTACCATATCCCGATCTCCACCCATCCCTCTTTTCCCCTTGTTCATCCCCAATTCCCCCCTTTTCCATCCAACTCTGCCTCAACACTTTCCTCTACGCCTGATCCCTAGCCACCCTGTCATGTAGGGCCTCCCCTTAGGGCCCCCTGGGCCCCTGATCAATAGCTTGAGGTTATATATGTATGGAAAATTGGTAAATTGAGCCAAAGCAACCAAAATGTCAACCACCCACCCCTCCCCACCAAAAATATATGATTAAAGAAAAGTATGCACCTAATACAGTAACACTGAAACAACATTGGATCCCCACAAGAGTTATGTCACCCCTCGTTCACACGTTTTGCTACAAATAAGTAATCAAAATATATTAGGCTTCTACTAAAAGAACAGTGTGGCTAAAAACTTGCTCTTTAGTGGCCTTTAAAGACTACCTAATGAATATGTGCAATGGTAAGCTATTCTTTTATGTTCTATTTTATATACATGCAAAAGTCTCTGTTGTAATTATATTTTCTTTCTAATGACTAGCAAATATCTATTTTAAGAGGGGAATTAGCCAACAAAAGTGCTGAAGACACAAATATGTGTTTACTCTCTAAGTCAATTTAATTAATAGACACTTTGAGTAAAACGGGTGTGTTAAAATGTCTTTAACAATGTAAAAAGGGTGCATAACAAAGATACATGATTGTAAAATCTTACAGCCACACTCAATAAATACTTGCTTTCTTTGGCAGACTAGAATTGTTTAGAAGCGCTCCAACACAAATCTATTCTCTTAAATGGCCACGACAGCAAAAACACATTTGCCATTCCTGCCCCCCTTACCTGATTGTCTATCAGAGTCTGAATGTCTGCTATGTACACTACTGATCAAAAGTTTTAGAACACCTCTAGTTTTCCAGTGCTTATTGATATTTACATGGTTTAATGGCCCAAATGTACTTTGAAATGAAAGCATAGAACAAATGAGGAAGTTAAGATGAATAAAAATAATCCATTACCTTTGTTTAAGCAAATTAAATCTAAATTTTTGCCTCTTCAAAGTAGCCCTTCTAGCCAATATAACAGCTTTATACCATTGAAGCATTCTTTCTAAAATTGTATTCAGATATTGTTCAGAAATTTCTTCCCAACATTGTTGCAGAAGTTCCCACAAATGTGCTGCACTGGTAGATTGCTTTGCTTTCTTCCTTCTGTCCAGTTCACCCCAAACAAGCTCAATGGGGTTTAAGTCTGGAGATTGTGCAGGCCATTCCATTCTGTGAAGCCTACTGGTTTCTTGTCTTCATAAGTAGTTTTGAGGCCAGTTTCACATCTGCGTTGGAATCTGTCACAGATCCATCTCAAAGTACCAGAAGAGAAAGCACTGCATGCAGCTTAGCGGAAACCGAACAGACTTCATTATAGTCAATGGGGTCTGTTTAGCGTTGCTCAGTTCGGTCCTGAGGCGGAGCTGTTTGGCTGCGTGGATTCCCCTTCCCTGCTCCCTGAACTAAGCAGGAAACCAGGTGTGAAACCACCCTTACATAACCTAGAATTATGTTTTGGATCATTGTCTTGCTGTAATATGAACTCCTGACCAACTAGGTGGACAGCAGAGAGTATTGCATAGCAAATCAAAATACTGTAGTAGCCCTTTTTTTGCTATGTGCAAGTTGCCAACTCAGGATCTAGCAAAGAAGCCCTAGACCAAGCTTCCTCCTGCGTGTTTGTCAGTTGGTGTCACACTCAGGAGCCATCGCTTCACCTACTTGATGGCGTACAAAAACCCTGCATGATGTACCAAAGATGTCAAATTTTGATTCATTAGTCCATAAGATCTTCTTTCACTCTTCAATAGTCCACTGGGGTGCCGCTTGGCCCAGGGAAGTGGGTTTTTTAAATTTTGAAATCTTACTAGTGCTTTCTTACTGATACTCAACCTGTCAAACCTGCAATCTCCTCTTCACAGTTGAAATAGAAACTTGCTTTGAGGGGCTGATCACACAAACTGTTGACTCTCATCAACTCTTATCTGATTTTGTAGTGGCCTCTGGTCTGTCAGACCTCTTGCTGTCAGAGTTTTTCCCAGTTTTCAAGTGCTTTTTGATGGTACAGCAAACTGTACTGACTGCCTCCTTGGCTTTCTTGGAAATTTCTCTGTAGGGCAGACCTACACTTCTACAGGTTATATTTGTCTGTTTCTTTGGTTAATTGTCTTTTTCTTACCATTATGATAGCAATATGCTCTGTCCTGAAAAGCAAAACTGTCTGAATCTTGCGGTAGAACATGTAGTAATGCAGTCTGTTCCAACACTGGTTATATAGAAACTGAGGGTTTGAAAGTAATCTACAAAAGTTGAGACACCGGTAGGAATTGTTTACATCCTATGTCAAACCATAATTTGCTTTCTGTGCTGTAGAACAGCTGTCCTTGATGTGTTCTCTGAAAAAAGCCCTATGGTTATCATAAATTCAGACTACTCATGCATTTCAGGTTAAAATTTTATAATATTTTTATGGTTTTAACTTACTTTTGAATCTTTTAATGATTTTACATTATGTGCTGGACTTGAACTGTGCTAATGTCAAAAATAACCGGAAAAATTGAGGTTCTAAAACTTTTGGCCGTTAGTGTATATTGCACTCACTTCCATAGAGTGCAGCCCTGCAGTCTGATACATATCAGACACCATCTTTAGATTTCTCGCCCTTCTGTAGTGCTAGCAATTCCATAATGCATCAGTACAGCATCTCATAACCAGCAAAAGGCAGTACCATCTCTGCCTGCTGGCATGACACTGTAAGTAATAATAACTTCTATATTCTCCTAAATAAGCTAAAGACCAGTTTATAACCATATGAGAGCTTTTAATCATCAGCAGTAGAGATGAGCGAACACCAAAATGTTCGGGTGTTCGTTATTCGGAACAAACTTCCCGCGATGCTCGAGGGTTCGTTTCGAACAACGAACCCCATTGAAGTCAATGGGCGACCAGAGCATTTTTGTATTTCGCCGATGCTCGCTAAGGTTTTCATGTGTGAAAATCTGGGCAATTCAACAAAGTGATGGGAATGACACAAAAAATAGGGCAGGCGAGGGGCTACATGTTGGGCTGCATCTCAAGTTCACAGGTCCCACTATTAAGCCACAATACCGGCAAGAGTGCCCCCCCCCCCCCCTCCCAACAACTTTTACTTCTGAAAAGCCCTCATTAGCATGGCATACCTTTGCCAAGCACCACACTAGCTACAACAAAGCACAATCACTGCCTGGATGACACTCCGCTGCCACTTCTCCTGGGTTACATGCTGCCCAACCGCCCCCCCTCCCCCCCACAGCGCACACCAAAGTGTCCCTGCGCAGCCTTCAGCTGCCCTCATGCCACGCCACACTCATGTCTATTTAGAAGTGCGTCTGCCATGAGGAGAAACCGCAGGCACACACTGCAGAGGGTTGGCACGGCTAGGCAGCGACCCTCTTTAATAGGGGCGGGGCGATAGCCCACAATGCTGTACAGAAGCAATGAGAAATAGAATCCTGTGCCACCGCCATCAGGAGCTGCACACGTGGGCATAGCAATGGGGAAGCTATGTGCCACACACTATTCATTCTGTCAAGGTGTCTGCATGCCCCAGTCAGACTGGTTATATGCACCTTAACAGTAACCGCGTTGGTGGTAATGTGGTGGTGACTGCGGACCTAGTAGCACGGTTGTATTTTGTTGGTTTTCGGAATGTGGCCAGGATTAAGTGGGCCGTGGCGGGGGGATGGTGTGGGGGCTCTCTTGTTGTGTCGGTAAAGGTGAAATTCTTGGACTGCCACCAGACGAACCAATGCAAAGGCATTTGCCAACAATGTTTTCCCTGTTGGAGGGGGATGTTTTTGAGGCACTACGTGTCCTCTCCACGTGTCCGTGGTTATATGCACCTTAACAGTAACCGCGTTGGTGGTAATGTGGTGGTGACTGCGGACCTAGTAGCACGGTTGTATTTTGTTGGTTTTCGGAATGTGGCCAGGATTAAGTGGGCCGTGGCGGGGGGATGGTGTGGGGGCTCTCTTGTTGTGTCGGTAAAGGTGAAATTCTTGGACTGCCACCAGACGAACCAATGCAAAGGCATTTGCCAACAATGTTTTCCCTGTTGGAGGGGGATGTTTTTGAGGCACTACGTGTCCTCTCCACGTGTCCGTGGTTATATGCACCTTAACAGTAACCGCGTTGGTGGTAATGTGGTGGTGACTGCGGACCTAGTAGCACGGTTGTATTTTGTTGGTTTTCGGAATGTGGCCAGGATTAAGTGGGCCGTGGCGGGGGGATGGTGTGGGGGCTCTCTTGTTGTGTCGGTAAAGGTGAAATTCTTGGACTGCCACCAGACGAACCAATGCAAAGGCATTTGCCAACAATGTTTTCCCTGTTGGAGGGGGATGTTTTTGAGGCACTACGTGTCCTCTCCACGTGTCCGTTCCATGTCAGCAATAGTAGCACTCAGGACAGGCCCCATTAACAATTCTGAAGCAGCAGTATAGCGGGAGCGCAGTCTTCGTTCCATGTAAGCAATAGTAGCACTCAGGACAGGCCCCATTAACAATTCTGAAGCAGCAGTATAGCGGGAGCGCAGTCTTCGTTCCATGTAAGCAATAGTAGCACTCAGGACAGGCCCCATTAACAATTCTGAAGCAGCAGTATAGCGGGAGCGCAGTCTTCGTTCCATGTAAGCAATAGTAGCACTCAGGACAGGCCCCATTAACAATTCTGAAGCAGCAGTATAGCGGGAGCGCAGTCTTCGTTCCATTTCAGTAGCCTTAGTATAGCCAAGGCACAAGTTACATTTATGTAGCTAAACTGTAGGCCAACCCCACACACCTTTCTGTACCATGAGTGCAGGCGAAGAACATAGAAATTACTATGATTACACTGTAGGTGAGGGCCCCAAAAAATTGGTGTACCAACAGTACTAATGTACCTCAGTAAAAATTGTCCATGCCCAACCAAGATGGCAGGTGAATCGCTTTGGTTAATGTGGCTTAAGTGGTAACTAGGCCTGGAGGCAGCCCAGTGTAACGAAAAATTGGTTCAAGTTAAAGTTCCAACGCTTTTAAGCGCATTGAAACTTATAAAAATTGTTCTGAAAAATTATTTGAGTGAGCCTTGTGGCCCTAAGAAAAATTGCCCGTTCAGCGTGATTACGTGAGGTTTCAGGAGGAGGAGCAGGAGGAGGAGGAGGAGGAGGAATATTAGATACAGATTGATGAAACAGAAATGTCCCCGTTTTGGATGGTGAGAGAGAACGTAGCTTCCATCCGCGGGTGCAGCCTACGTATTGCTTACGTATCGCTGCTGTCCGCTGGTGGAGAACAGAAGTCTGGGGAAATCCAGCCTTTGTTCATCTTAATGAGTGTTAGCCTGTCGGCACTGTCGGTTGACAAGCGGCTACGCTTATCTGTGATGATTCCCCCAGCCACACTAAACACCCTCTCCGACAAGACGCTAGCCGCAGGACAAGCAAGCACCTCCAGGGCATACAGCGCTAGTTCAGGCCACGTGTCCAGCTTCGACACCCAGTAGTTGTAGGGGGCAGAGGCGTCACCAAGGATGGTCGTGCGATCCGCTACGTACTCCCTCACCATCCTTTTACAGTGCTCCCGCCGACTCAGCCTTGACTGGGGAGCGGTGACACAGTCTTGGTGGGGAGCCATAAAGCTGGCCAGGCCCTTAAAGACTGTTGCACTGCCTGGGATGTACATGCTGCTCGATCTACGCACATCCCCTGCTACCTTGCCCTCGGTACTGCGCCTTCTGCCACTAGCGCTGTCGGCTGGGAATTTTACCATCAGCTTGTCCGCAAGGGTCCTGTGGTATAGCAACACTCTCGAACCCCTTTCCTCTTCGGGAATCAGAGTGGGCAGGTTCTCCTTATACCGTGGATCGAGCAGTGTGTACACCCAGTAATCCGTCGTGGCCAGAATGCGTGCAACGCGAGGGTCACGAGAAAGGCATCCTAACATGAAGTCAGCCATGTGTGCCAGGGTACCTGTACGCAACACATGGCTGTCGTCACTAGGAAGATCACTTTCAGGATCCTCCTCCTCCTCCTCCTCCTCCTCCTCCTCAGGCCATACACGCTGAAAGGATGACAGGCAATCAGCCGGTGTACCGTCAGCAGCGGCCCAAGCTGTCTCTTCCCCCTCCTCCTCATCCTCCTCATGCTCCTCCTCCTCCTCCTGTACGCGCTGAGAAATAGACAGGAGGGTGCCCTGACTATCCAGCGGCATACTGTCTTCCCCCGCCCCCGTTTCCGAGCGCAAAGCAGCTGCCTTTATGGTTTGCAGGGAATTTCTCAAGATGCATAGCAGAGGAATGGTGACGCTAATGATTGTAGCATCGCCGCTCACCACCTGGGTAGACTCCTCAAAATTACCAAGGACATGGCAGATGTCTGCCAACCAGGCCCACTCTTCTGAAAGGAATTGAGGAGGCTGACTCCCACTGCGCCGCCCATGTTGGAGTTGGTATTCGACTATAGCTCTACGTTGTTCATAGAGCCTGGCCAACATGTGGAGCGTAGAGTTCCACCGTGTGGGCACGTCGCACAGCAGTCGGTGCACTGGCAGTTTAAAGTGATGTTGCAGGGTGTGCAGGGTGGCAGCGTCCGTGTGGGACTTGCGGAAATGTGCGCAGAGCCGGCGCGCCTTTACGAGCAGGTCTGACAAGCGTGGGTAGCTTTTCAGAAACCGCTGAACCACCAAATTAAAGACGTGGGCCAGGCATGGCACGTGCGTGAGGCTGCCGAGCTGCAGAGCCGCCACCAGGTTACGCCCGTTGTCACACACGACCATGCCCGGTTGGAGGCTCAGCGGCGCAAGCCAGCGGTCGGTCTGCTGTGTCAGACCCTGCAGCAGTTCGTGGGCCGTGTGCCTCTTATCGCCTAAGCTGAGTAGTTTCAGCACGGCTTGCTGACGCTTGCCCACCGCTGTGCTGCCACACCGCGCGACACCGACTGCTGGCGACATGCTGCTGCTAACACATCTTGATTGCGAGACAGAGGAGGAGGAGGAGGAGGAGGAGGGTGCTTTAGTGGAGGAAGCATACACCTCCGCAGATACCAGCACCGAGCTGGGGCCCGCAATTCTGGGGGTGGGTAGGACGTGAGCGGTCCCAGGCTCTGACTCTGTCCCAGCCTCCACTAAATTCACCCAATGTGCCGTCAGGGAGATGTAGTGGCCCTGCCCGCCTGTGCTTGTCCACGTGTCCGTAGTTAAGTGGACCGTGGCAGTAACCGCGTTGGTGAGGGCGTGCACAATGTTGCGGGAGACGTGGTCGTGCAGGGCTGGGACGGCACATCGGGAAAAGTAGTGGCGACTGGGAACTGAGTAGCGCGGGGCCGCCGCCTCCATGATACTTTTGAAGGACTCCGTTTCCACAACCCTATACGGCAGCATCTCAAGGCTGATGAATTTTGCTATGCGGACGGTTAACGTTTGAGCGTGCGGGTGCGTGGCGGCGTACTTGCGCTTGCGCTCCAACAGTTGCGCAAGCGACGGCTGGACGGTGCGCTGAACTACACTGCTGGATGGGGCCGAGGACAGCGGAGGTGAGGGTGTGGGTGCAGGCCAGGAGACGGTAGTGCCTGTGTCCTGTGTCCTCAGTGGCAGGTTGGGGCACAGGGGGAGAGGCAGGGGTGCAAACCGGAGGCGCTGAACGGCCTTCGTCCCACCTTGCGGGGTGCTTGGCCATCATATGTCTGCGCATGGTGGTGGTGGTGAGGCTGTTGGTGTTGGCTCCCCGGCTGAGCTTTGCGCGACAAAGGTTGCACACCACTGTTCGTCGGTCGTCAGGCGTCTCTGTGAAAAACTGCCAGACCTTAGAGCACCTCGGCCTCTGCAGGGTGGCATGGCGCGAGGGGGCGCTTTGGGAAACACTTGGTGGATTATTCGGTCTGGCCCTGCCTCTACCCCTGGCCACCGCACTGCCTCTTGCAACCTGCCCTGCTGATGCCCTTGACTCCCCCTCTGAAGACCTGTCCTCCTGAGTAAGCGTTGCACACCAGGTGGGGTCAGTCACCTCATCATCCTGCTGCTCTTCCTCCGAATCCTCTGTGCGCTGCTCCCTCGGACTTACTGCCCTTACTACTACCTCACTGCAAGACAACTGTGTCTGATCGTCATCGTCCTCCTCACCCACAGAAAGTTGTTGAGACAGTTGGCGGAAGTCCCCAGCCTCTTCCCCCGGACCCCGGGAACTTTCGAATGGTTGGGCATCAGTGACGATAAACTCCTCTGGTGGGAGAGGAACCGCTGCTGCCCAATCTAAGCAGGGGCCCGAGAACAGTTTCTGGGAGTGTTCCCGCTCCTGAGCAGGTGTTATTGTAGTGGAGTGAGGAGGCTGGGAGGAAGGAGGAGCAGCAGACAGAGGATTCGGATTGGCAGCAGTGGACGGCGCAGAACTGCGGGTAGACGATAGGTTGCTCGAAGCACTTTCTGCCATCCAGGACAGGACCTGCTCACACTGCTCATTTTCTAATAACCGTCTCCCGCGTGGACCCATTAATTGGGCGATGAATGTGGGGACGCCAGAAACGTGCCTCTCTCCTAATCGCGCAGCAGTCGGCTGCGACACACCGGGATCAGGAGCTCGGGCTGTGCCCACACCCTGACTTGGCCGCGTCCACGTCCTCTAGGCCTACCCCTACCCCTCAGCATGCTGTATTACCAGTGATTTGATTTCACAGGCAGGAAATAAATTGGCGCAAGACTGCAGGCCAAATATAATTTTTGCCCTTTTTGGAAAACGAAAGGCCCCACTGCCTCTAGTGAATGAATTATCTAAGTTTAATAACTGTGCTGTGTCCCTGCTAATGTGTCACAGAACGTGAAGGTAGCAGAGTTATTATAACTCTTGGAGAGCAGGTATTTTTTTCCCAATTAAGGAAAGCAAATGGCGACGCCAGCAGTAAAGCGTAGCTGGGTGCGTCTGATTTAGCAATGTTGTTCACGCAGCTCACACGTGTCCACCGCCCTTAGGACGGACAGAGGCTGGACAAATAGATTTGTTTTCAGTTTTTTTCCACCAAAAGGCAGCACTGCGTATATTCAATGAACATGAGAAGTTTAATAACTGTGCTGTGTCCCTGCTTATGTGTCACAGAACGTGAGGGTAGCAGAGTTATTATAACTCTTGGAGAGCAGGTATTTTTTTCCCAATTAAGGAAAGCAAATGGCGACGCCAGCAGTAAAGCGTAGCTGGGTGCGTCTGATTTAGCAATGTTGTTCACGCAGCTCACACGTGTCCACCGCCCTTAGGACGGACAGAGGCTGGACAAATAGATTTGTTTTCAGTTTTTTTCCACCAAAAGGCAGCACTGCGTATATTCAATGAACATGAGAAGTTTAATAACTGTGCTGTGTCCCTGCTTATGTGTCACAGAACGTGAGGGTAGCAGAGTTATTATAACTCTTGGAGAGCAGGTATTTTTTTCCCAATTAAGGAAAGCAAATGGCGAAGCCAGCAGTAAAGCGTAGCTGGGTGCGTCTGATTTAGCAATGTTGTTCACGCAGCTCACACGTCTCCACCGCCCTTAGGACGGACAGAGGCTGGACAAATAGATTTGTTTTCAGTTTTTTGGCACCAAAAGGCAGCACTGCGTATATTCAATGAATAACAACTGTGTTGTCGCCCTGCCTATACAATTCTTTCCCTGCAGTATCAATGGAGGGTGCAATGGTCTGCAGAGGCGATTTTGAGAAGCAAAAAAAAATGCAGCACAGCTAACAGCAGCCTGGACAGTACTGCACACGGATAAATATGGCCCTAGAAAGGACCGTTGAGGTTCTTGAAGGCTACACTCACTCCTAACACTCTCCCTGCCTATGCAGCACTTCTGTCCCTAATGCCAGGTGCAACGGTCTGCAGAGGCGATTTTGAGAAAAAAAAATTTGCCACTGCTAACAGCAGCCAACACACAGCTATCAGTGGCCCTAATAAGGACCTTTGGGGGGTCTTGAAGCCTACACTAACTACCAATTCTTTCCCTACAGCAGCTCCGGTACAAACAGCACTGTCCCTCATCTAACTCACACCGCATCTGAGGCGAACCGCGGGAGGGGCCGACTTTTATGTTCGGGTGACACCTGATCTTCCCAGCCACTCACAGCAGGGGGGTGGTATATGGCTTGAACGTCACAGGGGGAAGTTGTAATGCCTTCCCTGTCTTTCAATTGGCCAGAAAAGCGCGCTAACGTCTCAGGGAAGGAAGTGAAAATAACCAGAACACCGCATGGTGTTCGTTACGAATAACGAACATCCCGAACACCCTAATATTCGCACGAATATCAAGCTCGGAAGAACACGTTCGCTCATCTCTAATCAGCAGTAATGTGATAGGAATTTTTGTCCTCACCCAGCCCAGTGAAGAGCTTGTGTGGTACAGTCCATATAATATCATTAAACAGGAATTATGCTAATTGAAAAACTGACTTCTTCAGAGAGCACAAAGCTTAGTAATTTTCCAATGGCCACAATTAGATCACAGCTTTCATTTTCAAGAGCAGAATACAAAATGGACTGGACTGTGATTGGTTGATATGGGCAAAAAAAGTAGCTAGTGTACTTGACACTTGACATAATGTTGACCCATTAGCTTGAAGGACACAGAGTGACCAGAGCTGCTGGTCATGTTACCTGGAGGCTAGAAGAAAAGTGTAAAATACAGCCTGGAGAAGAAGAGCTTCAGAACTGTATCCTTCATAGCAGAGGTCAGTGATATTATCATGGACATCCCTCACCACCACCAAAACCACCCAAAAATAAATAAAATAGAGTGTTTCTTTAATTGCAACTTGGCTTGAGTAAGAACTGCATAAATTTTCAAGGAAGAAAATTAAAAGTTGCAACGCGCTTGTATGAAACTCGCATGTACATGCGAGCACGATGTGTTATTGCACTCGAAGGGTTTAAATACATGGGCATATTTTAGTCCCATTATGCAGCAGATTTTCAAATCACAGCTGCATAACGGGACAAAACAAAACCATTGATTTAATGGTTTTGTTTTCACTATCCCGATGTGACAGCTGTGAAAGAATCTGGAGGTACCACAGTGAACATTATTCTGCCTACAACATCATCCAGCGTGACTGGCTTGGCAGTGGGTCAGTGATTGTCTGGCGAGGCATATACAGTACTTGGAGAGTTGCACAAACCTTCATGTGATAACTAATGGTACTATGATTGTTGTCAGGTAGCAGAATCAAATCTTAGGAGCGTTACGTTGGTGCAGTGGGCCCTGGGTTCTTCTTAGTGCAAGACAATACCCAGCTTCTTGTGACAAGATAGTGTAGGCAGCTCTTGGATGATGAAATCAACTGATGCCATTGAATGCCCCCAATGTTCCTCAGATCTGAATCTAATTGAGATCCTCTGGAACATTCTGTATCAATATAGCTGATGCCACCACAAACTGTCCAGGAGCAAACTGATGCCTTGGTCTAATTCTTGGAGTAGATCCCCAGGACACCATCCATTGTCTCATGAAGAGCATGCCCAAATGTAGTTGTGAATGCATACAGGCATGTGGGGTCCATGCAAACTACTGAGTCGCATTATGAGTTACCGTGATGAAATTCACTGAAATTGATTTTCTGAGTGATTTGGAATCCAGTTGGTTGATGATTTTGGTTTTCACTGACCATTGATACCTCATTCTCTTTTAAACGAATCACATCGGCTCTCAATGAACAAAGTTTCTTCAAGCAGAAAAGCTTTAGTGATGTAAATTGTGAAAATTCTTTAGTGGTATAAATTATGTGATTAGTTGAAAATAGACAGAGGTATCGATGGTCAGTGGAAACCAAAATCATCAACCAGCTGAGGGCTGAAATCCAAATCACCCCGAAAATCAATTTCCATGAATTGCATCATGGCAATGTGACTCAGCATATATATCTAGCTGTATGTGTACAGTCTTGTGGAATATGTATTTTTATACCTAAACTTTAAAAATGTACTTTACATATATCATCATTATTACCTATCTCTTAGTAGCAGCAACATTGAAGGCAATTAGAAAAGCTGGAGAGGCCCTATGACCCTGTTCCTCAAAACACATAAGCAGAGAGGTTCACACTTAATCACTCTTGTGTATTTGACTTTCTTGTAAGACGCTTTTTCCATTAACTCAGTGGATAGTGGTTTGGAGTTTATGCTCAGGGAGGGGGACAAGACTCAGTTTTCAAACATATAGCCAAACATGTTTGCAATCAGTAAAAATTGTAATGGTTTTTATTACCTCCCTTGGTATGAGTTATTGCTGCAGAACCTCATGATTCATCGACAGATGGTAAAAGTTACTGGACAGGGACAACAATTTATCTTTAACTATTTGGTCAAATGGTGTGAAAAAAAATTAGGAATTATTAAGAGATATTTCCTGTATGTTACAGTCAAAAACATACTACGTGTAAAATAGCAGGAAAGCCTAAAGAACAATTGACTGATTGCTCAATTAGAGAGCCTGTCAGGTCTTCTGTCAAGCAGAACTGGCTACAAAGCTTTCCAGTCATTTTCCTGCTGATTTTATTGTCAGTTTCATTTTTCATCAAAATCTCCCCATTCATCTGCAATGGCTCCCATTATTTATGGAGCCTGATACAAGTTGACTCTTGAGTGGGTGGTCCTCCCTGCCTAGTGTTAATGACTGACATGGTGTTTGTTTGATGCTGGGTGGTGTGGACTGCTCACTTGACATTGGTCTAGTGTCAGGCTTTGTAAGTAGTGGGAGCCATTGCAGCCAAATGAGAGGGTTTCAAGAAAGAAAAATGGCCATGGAATCAATGGGGATACTGAAGTATGCAAATCACACTACAAATGTTCAGTAAGTCCCTCTTAGTTTTCAACAAGGCTCTCCATTTGCAAAACAATGTTTTCCACCGCAGTGAGTCAGCTTTAATTGCTACAACATGCCAACGAATGTTCTCCTACATATCAGACATGAAGCAGGTCTGTCCCGGTAGTCCTAGACCACTAAAGTTCCACCTATCAGTGGCTTTTTAAAAAAATTTTCTTAAATGGTCATCACACTGTCTGAAATGGCCATTGTCTGAATTCCGTCTCAGTTGGACCAGCAGAATGCCCTGCAGAGGCCTCTGAGTTGGGGAAGTTTAATTTTGCTAACCCACTGCTATTCACAGTTTCAAAGTATATAAGATCGAAAAAAGACATATGTCCATCTAGTTCATCCCCACCTCCCCCAATGTTGATCCAGAGGAAGGCAAAAAAAAGCCAATTAGGTAGAAGCCAATTTTCCCCATTTAAGGAAAAAAAAAATCCTTCCTGACCCCAATCTGACAATGAGAATAATCCCTGGGTCACCAACCCTTTTGAAGTTATTAATGATTATAACATGTAATATTGCCCCTCTTGTAGTCGCCATCACCACGTTCTCAGGCAGAGAGTTCCACAGTCTCACTGCTCCTACAGTAAAGAACCCCCTTATATGTTGGTGTAGAAACCTTTTTTCCTCCAGACGTAGAGAGCGCCTCCTTGCTACAGTCCTGGGTATAAATAGATGATTGGGGAGATCTCTGTATTGTCCCTGATATATTTATACCTAGTCATTAGGTCGCTCCTCAGCGGTCTTTATTCTAAACTAAATCATCTCAATTCTGGATTCACATTATTTATCTGATCTAATGCATTTAAAAAATTCCTGAAAAAGTGTAATTAAAAATATTTTATTCTGGCAAAACAAAATGACCATGTATAACGGGAATGTACAATACTTGTCTTGATATGTCATGTGATAGCCATAAAGGTCAATACAAACACAGACCAGGAAACTAGACTCTAGCTGGACAATTGTAGTAAATCATTGTCAGCTTTGTTTACCTTAAAAGATATACTTGTCTTTGAACATAAGTTTACCCTTTACCTATAGAATCAATCTACATACAAATCAGGTTAACCCCTTAGGAACACGGCCTATTTTCGTCATAAAGATGTGACAATTTTGGGGGGATTTTCATCTCTACTTTTCAAAAGCTGTCACTTTTTTCCATGACAAGGCCGTATGAGGGCTTGTTTTTTTTGTGTGTGCTCAAGTAGTTGTTTTTGGTACCATTTTTGGGTGCATATGATGTATTGTAAATATTTTATAAATTTTTTAAGAGTGCATGGAGAAAACATCAATTCTGCCATAGTTTTTTTTGTATTTTTACAGTGTTAAGGACATCACAAATTATATTCTGTAGGCTGATATGATTACTACGATACTAAAATTTGTTTATAAATTTTTTTAGGTTTTTACACAATAAAATACCTGTTTTGGACATTTTTTTGGGTTAACAGTGTTGCATTCAAAGTACCATGACATTTTAATTTTTCCACATGTGGAGTTCTGTGAGGGTGGATATGTGCATACATATGTGCGCACCCCTGACCGTGCAAAAACACGTGTGTATGAAGATCCATACGAAAAAGGCAATGATCTGCCGGCATCCCTGAATTGATTTTCAGGGAAGAGCTTTTAAGTATAAGCTCTTCCCTGAAAATCATCTTTTAGTGTAAAAAAAAAAAAAATATATATATATATATACTTACCTGTCCGCCGCTGCCGTTTCCTCCGCAGGGATGAATATCACCCTGCGGGGAATAAAGAATTCCCTGTTGCACCTGTCACAGATGTGTCAAGGGAGTTCTTCCTCCTCGTGGGGAAAAAAAAATTCCCTAGCACAGCTGTCACAGATAAGAGCTGTGGTAGGGGATCCAGCTGCCAGCACCCATTAATCGTTTTTCAGGGAAGGGCTTTAAATATAAACTTTTTCCTGAAAAACCAAGCAAACTAGTGTGTAAAAAAAAACACATACTCACCTTTCTTCAGCTGCTTGGGCTCAGCCGTATCCTGTCTCAGCTGTCCCTGGCTCTGCAATGAAGTTCTTTCAGCAGGCGGGGAATTAAAATCCCCGCCTGCTGAAAGAACTGCTTCTGATTTGCTGAGGCATTCAGCCAATCACAGGCAGCTCTCGTCTGTCATTCATTTAGCGATTGTGGCATGTGAGGGCTTAGCAGCAGGATTCACTGTCCTCATTGATCTCTGTTGTTGCAGCGAGAGGCTGGCTATCAGTCACAGTTGGCTGCCACTGCAGTATGGCATAGACTCAGCTACTGAGCCTGCGCCATCCACAGAGTGTAGGTTCACGTCCTGCTGCATTACCTACCACCCTGCCAGGACATAAACTTACATCCTGTGGCATTAAGACGTTGACATTGCAGGTAAGGTATTATTGCATTATATATTTTGTTCTGATCACAAGTATAGTCATTCAATATTCTGCAAGCTTCAGGGCTACAATCTCCCAGCATGCTCTGCTGGCTTAATGTGTGCACAGAAATTGCTTTGGTAATTTGCTTTTGAGAAAAGGAAGCTTGCTGCCCCGTTGTATTATATGAACTGAGAAAATGAGCTTTATACACTGAACGATCACTACATTAGTAACAGCTGATATGTGACCTCTTGTGAGCTGTGACACGGTACCATGTGATGGCCACTTCACGCTGACCTTTCCTCTGCGCAGCAGAAGGTAACATTTGGCAGTCATGGAGAGACATTTCTTCTGATCCTGTCAGGTGAGCGGCGAGACCATAGTTACGATCGGCCATGACAGGAAGTGACATGAGGAGGACGTCCCTCCTTGTTGGCTTGAGGAACAAGGCGGGAACGGTGGGGTGACGCTTGTGAGGTCATGCATGCCAGCTTTTCACTATGCTACTGCCTGACACCGTGGGGTGTTTGTAGCGTTTTTCTCACCGGGGACTTCAGGGTGATTGAAATCATTTGTTTTCCCCGACCTGATATGGTTGCTCTATATTATGTAACTGCATTGACAGCTTTTTTAAGTGTTTCATCCCTCTATCGAAGGACGTCTTGATAAGGGGTCATCCTTATCAAGACATCCCTTGAGAGAGAGGAATGAAACACGTAGGAACGAAGATTTAATAGACTCATGTAGGTCATTGTTACTACAAGGGACAGGTTCTGGATGGGTCCATCCTTATGACGGTTACTAGAGATGAGCGAACGTGTTCTTCCGAGCTTGATATTCGTGCGAATATTAGGGTGTTCGGGATGTTCGTTATTCGTAACGAACACCATGCGGTGTTCTGGTTATTTTCACTTCCTTCCCTGAGACGTTAGCGCGCTTTTCTGGCCAATTGAAAGACAGGGAAGGCATTACAACTTCCCCCTGTGACGTTCAAGCCCTATACCACCCCCCTGCTGTGAGTGGCTGGGAAGATCAGGTGTCACCCGAACATAAAAGTCGGCCCCTCCCGCGGTTCGCCTCAGATGCGGTGTGAGTTAGATGAGGGACAGTGCTGTTTGTACCGGAGCTGCTGTAGGGAAAGAATTGGTAGTTAGTGTAGGCTTCAAGACCCCCCAAAGGTCCTTATTAGGGCCACTGATAGCTGTGTGTTGGCTGCTGTTAGCAGTGGCAAATTTTTTTTTCTCAAAATCGCCTCTGCAGACCGTTGCACCCGGCATTAGGGACAGAAGTGCTGCATAAGCAGGGAGAGTGTTAGGAGTGAGTGTAGCCTTCAAGAACCTCAACGGTCCTTTCTAGGGCCATATTTATCCGTGTGCAGTACTGTCCAGGCTGCTGTTAGCTGTGCTGCATTTTTTTTTTCTTCTCAAAATCGACTCTGCAGACCATTGCACCCTCCATTGATACTGCAGGGAAAGAATTGTATAGGCAGGGCGACAACACAGTTGTTATTCATTGAATATACGCAGTGCTGCCTTTTGGTGCCAAAAAACTGAAAACAAATCTATTTGTCTCGCCTCTGTCCGTCCTTACGGGCGGTGGACACGTGTGAGCTGCGTGAACAACATTGCTAAATCAGACGCACCCAGCTACGCTTTACTGCTGGCTTCGCCATTTGCTTTCCTTAATTGGGAAAAAAATACCTGCTCTCCAAGAGTTATAATAACTCTGCTACCCTCACGTTCTGTGACACATAAGCAGGGACACAGCACAGTTATTAAACTTCTCATGTTCATTGAATATACGCAGTGCTGCCTTTTGGTGGAAAAAAACTGAAAACAAATCTATTTGTCCAGCCTCTGTCTGTCCTAAGGGCGGTGGACACGTGTGAGCTGCGTGAACAACATTGCTAAATCAGACGCACCCAGCTACGCTTTACTGCTGGCTTTGCCATTTGCTTTCCTTAATTGGGAAAAAAATACCTGCTCTCCAAGAGTTATAATAACTCTGCTACCCTCACGTTCTGTGACACATAAGCAGGGACACAGCACAGTTATTAAACTTCTCATGTTCATTGAATATACGCAGTGCTGCCTTTTGGTGGAAAAAAACTGAAAACAAATCTATTTGTCCAGCCTCTGTCCGTCCTAAGGGCGGTGGACACGTGTGAGCTGCGTGAACAACATTGCTAAATCAGACGCACCCAGCTACGCTTTACTGCTGGCTTCGCCATTTGCTTTCCTTAATTGGGTAAAAAATACCTGCTCTCCAAGAGTTATAATAACTCTGCTACCCTCACGTTCTGTGACACATAAGCAGGGACACAGCACAGTTATTAAACTTCTCATGTTCATTGAATATACGTAGTGCTGCCTTTTGGTGGAAAAAAACTGAAAACAAATCTATTTGTCCAGCCTCTGTCCGTCCTAAGGGCGGTGGACACGTGTGAGCTGCGTGAACAACATTGCTAAATCAGACGCACCCAGCTACGCTTTACTGCTGGCTTTGCCATTTGCTTTCCTTAATTGGGAAAAAAATACCTGCTCTCCAAGAGTTATAATAACTCTGCTACCCTCACATTCTGTGACACATAAGCAGGGACACAGCACAGTTATTAAACTTCTCATGTTCATTGAATATACGCAGTGCTGCCTTTTGGTGGAAAAAAACTGAAAACAAATCTATTTGTCCAGCCTCTGTCCGTCCTAAGGGCGGTGGAGACGTGTGAGCTGCGTGAACAACATTGCTAAATCATACGCACCCAGCTACGCTTTACTGCTGGCTTCGCCATTTGCTTTCCTTAATTGGGAAAAAAATACCTGCTCTCCAAGAGTTATAATAACTCTGCTACCCTCACGTTCTGTGACACATAAGCAGGGACACAGCACAGTTATTAAACTTCTCATGTTCATTGAATATACGCAGTGCTGCCTTTTGGTGGAAAAAAACTGAAAACAAATCTATTTGTCCAGCCTCTGTCCGTCCTAAGGGCGGTGGACACGTGTGAGCTGCGTGAACAACATTGCTAAATCATACGCACCCAGCTACGCTTTACTGCTGGCTTCGCCATTTGCTTTCCTTAATTGGGAAAAAAATACCTGCTCTCCAAGAGTTATAATAACTCTGCTACCCTCACGTTCTGTGACACATAAGCAGGGACACAGCACAGTTATTAAACTTCTCATGTTCATTGAATATACGTAGTGCTGCCTTTTGGTGGAAAAAAACTGAAAACAAATCTATTTGTCCAGCCTCTGTCCGTCCTAAGGGCGGTGGAGACGTGTGAGCTGCGTGAACAACATTGCTAAATCAGACGCACCCAGCTACGCTTTACTGCTGGCTTCGCCATTTGCTTTCCTTAATTGGGAAAAAAATACCTGCTCTCCAAGAGTTATAATAACTCTGCTACCCTCACGTTCTGTGACACATAAGCAGGGACACAGCACAGTTATTAAACTTCTCATGTTCATTGAATATACGCAGTGCTGCCTTTTGGTGGAAAAAAACTGAAAACAAATCTATTTGTCCAGCCTCTGTCCGTCCTAAGGGCGGTGGACACGTGTGAGCTGCGTGAACAACATTGCTAAATCAGACGCACCCAGCTACGCTTTACTGCTGGCTTCGCCATTTGCTTTCCTTAATTGGGAAAAAAATACCTGCTCTCCAAGAGTTATAATAACTCTGCTACCCTCACGTTCTGTGACACATAAGCAGGGACACAGCACAGTTATTAAACTTCTCATGTTCATTGAATATACGCAGTGCTGCCTTTTGGTGGAAAAAAACTGAAAACAAATCTATTTGTCCAGCCTCTGTCCGTCCTAAGGGCGGTGGAGACGTGTGAGCTGCGTGAACAACATTGCTAAATCAGACACACCCAGCTACGCTTTACTGCTGGCTTCGCCATTTGCTTTCCTTAATTGGGAAAAAAATACCTGCTCTCCAAGAGTTATAATAACTCTGCTACCCTCACGTTCTGTGACACATAAGCAGGGACACAGCACAGTTATTAAACTTCTCATGTTCATAGAATATACGCAGTGCTGCCTTTTGGTGGAAAAAAACTGAAAACAAATCTATTTGTCCAGCCTCTGTCCGTCCTAAGGGCGGTGGACACGTGTGAGCTGCGTGAACAACATTGCTAAATCAGACGAACCCAGCTACGCTTTACTGCTGGCTTCGCCATTTGCTTTCCTTAATTGGGAAAAAAATACCTGCTCTCCAAGAGTTATAATAACTCTGCTACCTTCACGTTCTGTGACACATTAGCAGGGACACAGCACAGTTATTAAACTTAGATAATTCATTCACTAGAGGCAGTGGGGCCTTTCGTTTTCCAAAAAGGGCAAAAATTATATTTGGCCTGCAGTCTTGCGCCAATTTATTTCCTGCCTGTGAAATCAAATCACTGGTAATACAGCATGCTGAGGGGTAGGGGTAGGCCTAGAGGACGTGGACGCGGCCGAGGACGCGGAGGGCCAAGTCAGGGTGTGGGCACAGCCCGAGCTCCTGATCCCGGTGTGTCACAGCCGACTGCTGCGCGATTAGGAGAGAGGCACGTTTCTGGCGTCCCCACATTCATCGCCCAATTAATGGGTCCACGCGGGAGACGGTTATTAGAAAATGAGCAGTGTGAGCAGGTCCTGTCCTGGATGGCAGAAAGTGCTTCGAGCAACCTATCGTCTACCCGCAGTTCTGCGCCGTCCACTGCTGCCAATCCGAATCCTCTGTCTGCTGCTCCTCCTTCCTCCCAGCCTCCTCACTCCACTACAATAACACCTGCTCAGGAGCGGGAACACTCCCAGGAACTGTTCTCGGGCCCCTGCTTAGATTGGGCAGCAGCGGTTCCTCTCCCACCAGAGGAGTTTATCGTCACTGATGCCCAACCATTCGAAAGTTCCCGGGGTCCGGGGGAAGAGGCTGGGGACTTCCGCCAACTATCTCAACAACTTTCTGTGGGTGAGGAGGACGATGACGATCAGACACAGTTGTCTTGCAGTGAGGTAGTAGTAAGGGCAGTAAGTCCGAGGGAGCAGCGCACAGAGGATTCGGAGGAAGAGCAGCAGGACGATGAGGTGACTGACCCCACCTGGTGTGCAACGCTTACTCAGGAGGACAGGTCTTCAGAGGGGGAGTCAAGGGCATCAGCAGGGCAGGTTGCAAGAGGCAGTGCGGTGGCCAGGGGTAGAGGCAGGGCCAGACCGAATAATCCACCAAGTGTTTCCCAAAGCGCCCCCTCGCGCCATGCCACCCTGCAGAGGCCGAGGTGCTCTAAGGTCTGGCAGTTTTTCACAGAGACGCCTGACGACCGACGAACAGTGGTGTGCAACCTTTGTTGCGCAAAGCTCAGCCGGGGAGCCAACACCAACAGCCTCACCACCACCACCATGCGCAGACATATGATGGCCAAGCACCCCACAAGGTGGGACGAAGGCCGTTCACCGCCTCCGGTTTGCACCCCTGCCTCTCCCCCTGTGCCCCAACCTGCCACTGAGATGCAACCCCCCTCTCAGGACACAGGCACTACCGCCTCATGGCCTGCACCCACACCCTCATCTCCGCTGTCCTCGGCCCCATCCAGCAGTGTAGTTCAGCGCACCGTTCAGCCGTCGCTTGCGCAAGTGTTCGAGCGCAAGCGCAAGTACGCCGCCACGCACCCGCACGCTCAAACGTTAACCGTCCGCATAGCAAAATTCATCAGCCTTGAGATGCTGCCGTATAGGGTTGTGGAAACTGAGTCCTTCAAAAGTATCATGGAGGCGGCGGCCCCGCGCTACTCAGTTCCCAGTCGCCACTACTTTTCCCGATGTGCCGTCCCAGCCCTGCACGACCACGTCTCCCGCAACATTGTGCGCGCCCTCACCAACGCGGTTACTGCCACGGTCCACTTAACTACGGACACGTGGACAAGCACAGGCGGGCAGGGCCACTACATCTCCCTGACGGCACATTGGGTGAATTTAGTGGAGGCTGGGACAGAGTCAGAGCCTGGGACCGCTCACGTCCTACCCACCCCCAGAATTGCGGGCCCCAGCTCGGTGGTGGTATGTTCGGAGGTGTATGCTTCCTCCACTAAAGCACCCTCCTCCTCCTCCTCCTCCTCTGTCTCGCAATCAAGATGTGTTAGCAGCAGCATGTCGCCAGCAGTTGGTGTCGCGCGGTGTGGCAGCACAGCGGTGGGCAAGCGTCAGCAGGCCGTGCTGAAACTACTCAGCTTAGGCGATAAGAGGCACACGGCCCACGAACTGCTGCAGGGTCTGACAGAGCAGACCGACCGCTGGCTTGCGCCGCTGAGCCTCCAACCGGGCATGGTCGTGTGTGACAACGGGCGTAACCTGGTGGCGGCTCTGCAGCTCGGCAGCCTCACGCACGTGCCATGCCTGGCCCACGTCTTTAATTTGGTGGTTCAGCGGTTTCTGAAAAGCTACCCACGCTTGTCAGACCTGCTCGTAAAGGCGCGCCGGCTCTGCGCACATTTCCGCAAGTCCCACAGGGACGCTGCCACCCTGCGCACCCTGCAACATCACTTTAAGCTGCCAGTGCACCGACTGCTGTGCGACGTGCCCACACGGTGGAACTCTACGCTCCACATGTTGGCCAGGCTCTATGAACAACGTAGAGCTATAGTCGAATACCAACTCCAACATGGGCGGCGCAGTGGGAGTCAGCCTCCTCAATTCCTTTCAGAAGAGTGGGCCTGGTTGGCAGACATCTGCCATGTCCTTGGTAATTTTGAGGAGTCTACCCAGGTGGTGAGCGGCGATGCTACAATCATTAGCGTCACCATTCCTCTGCTATGCATCTTGAGAAATTCCCTGCAAACCATAAAGGCAGCTGCTTTGCGCTCGGAAACGGGGGCGGGGGAAGACAGTATGCCGCTGGATAGTCAGGGCACCCTCCTGTCTATTTCTCAGCGCGTACAGGAGGAGGAGGAGGAGCATGAGGAGGATGAGGAGGAGGGGGAAGAGACAGCTTGGCCCGCTGCTGACGGTACACCGGCTGATTGCCTGTCATCCTTTCAGCGTGTATGGCCTGAGGAGGAGGAGGAGGAGGATCCTGATAGTGATCTTCCTAGTGAAGACAGCCATGTGTTGCGTACAGGTACCCTGGCACACATGGCTGACTTCATGTTAGGATGCCTTTCTCGTGACCCTCGCGTTGCACGCATTCTGGCCACGACGGATTACTGGGTGTACACACTGCTCGATCCACGGTATAAGGAGAACCTGCCCACTCTGATTCCCGAAGAGGAAAGGGGTTCGAGAGTGTTGCTATACCACAGGACCCTTGCGGACAAGCTGATGGTAAAATTCCCAGCCGACAGCGCTAGTGGCAGAAGGCGCAGTACCGAGGGCAAGGTAGCAGGGGATGTGCGTAGATCGAGCAGCATGTACATCCCAGGCAGTGCAACAGTCTTTAAGGGCCTGGCCAGCTTTATGGCTCCCCACCAAGACTGTGTCACCGCTCCCCAGTCACGGCTGAGTCGGCGGGAGCACTGTAAAAGGATGGTGAGGGAATACGTAGCGGATCGCACGACCATCCTTGGTGACGCCTCTGCCCCCTACAACTACTGGGTGTCGAAGCTGGACATGTGGCCTGAACTAGCGCTGTATGCCCTGGAGGTGCTTGCTTGTCCTGCGGCTAGCGTCTTGTCGGAGAGGGTGTTTAGTGCGGCTGGGGGAATCATCACAGATAAGCGTAGCCGCTTGTCAACCGACAGTGCCGACAGGCTAACACTCATCAAGATGAACAAAGGCTGGATTTCCCCAGACTTCTGTTCTCCACCAGCGGACAGCAGCGATACGTAAGCAATACGTAGGCTGCACCCGCGGATGGAAGCTACGTTCTCTCTCACCATCCAAAACGGGGACATTTCTGCTTCATCAATCTGTGTCTAATATTCCTCCTCCTCCTCCTCCTGCTCCTCCTCCTGAAACCTCACGTAATCACGCTGAACGGGCAATTTTTCTTAGGGCCACAAGGCTCACTCAAATAATTTTTCAGAACAATTTTTATAAGTTTCAATGCGCTTAAAAGCATTGGAACTTTAACTTGAACCAATTTTTCGTTACACTGGGCTGCCTCCAGGCCTAGTTACCACTTAAGCCACATTAACCAAAGCGATTAATGGGTTTCACCTGCCCTCTTGGCTGGCCATGGCCAATTTTTGGGATGTACATTAGTACTGTTGATACAGCAATTTTTGTGGGCCCTCGCCTACAGTGTAATCAAATTAATTTTTAGCCCACCTGCATTACAGCTGACGTTACCTCAGCTGTGTTGGGCAATGCAATGGGATATTTTTATGTACCGCCGGTGGGTTCCAGGGAGCCACCCATGCTATAGGTGCACACTGAGTTTTTAATACATCTGTACACTTCTAAAGAACCCGTCTGACTGGGGCATGCAGTGTGGGCCGAAGCCCACCTGTATTACGCACGACATTACTACCTCAGCTGTGTTGGGCAATGCAATGGGATATTTCTATGTACCGCCGGTGGCTTCCTGGCACCCACCCAGGCAGTGGGTCCACAGGGAGTTTAACCTACATGTGTCCACTTGTAAAGAACCCCAGTCTGACTGGGGCATGCAGTGTGGGCCGAAGCCCACCTGCATTAAGCACGACATTACTACCTCAGCTGTGTTGGGCAATGCAATGGGATATTTTTATGTACCGCCGGTGGGTTCCAGGGAGCCACCCATGCTGTAGGTGCACACTGAGTTTTTAATACATCTGTACACTTCTAAAGAACCCGTCTGACTGGGGCATGCAGTGTGGGCCGAAGCCCACCTGTATTACGCACGACATTACTACCTCAGCTGTGTTGGGCAATGCAATGGGATATTTCTGTGTACCGCCGGTGGCTTCCTGGCACCCACCCAGGCAGTGGGTCCACAGGGAGTTTAACCTACATGTGTCCACTTGTAAAGAACCCCAGTCTGACTGGGGCATGCAGTGTGGGCCGAAACCCACCTGCATTAACCCTTTCCAGTCCACTGTGTGACCTGTGAAGACATTAGGGTTTAAGGCTGTACAGCTCCGTTGTTGGTAGACGTCCGTCGGGGTTCTCTTACTGTATATTGCCAGCCTCTCTGCTGTCGGAGCCTATCCTACGTGTCAGCTCATGCAGTACTGGCTTTAGCCAGCATATAGCGCCATTGTATAACAGCAGAAAAAGAGTAAGCCCCCTAGGAAAACCATATACAAATTGGATTGGAAAGGGTTAAGCACAACATTACTACCTCAGCTGTGTTGGGCAATGCAATGGGATATTTCTATGTACCGCCGGTGGCTTCCTGGCACCCACCCATGCTGTAGGTGCACACTGAGTTTTTACTACATCTGTACACTTATAAAGAACCCCAGTCAGACTGGGGCATGCAGTGTGGGCCGAAGCCCACCTGCATTAAGCACGACATTACTACCTCAGGTGTGTTGGGCAATGCAATGGGATATTTCTGTGTACCGCCGGTGGGTTCCAGGGAGCCACCCATGCTGTGGGTCGACAGGGACTTCACAATAGGGAGTTGTACCTGCCTGTGTCTATGAATTAAAAAGCCCGGTCTGACTGGGGCATGCAGACACCTTGACAGAATGAATAGTGTGTGGCACATAGGTTCCCCATTGCTATGCCCACGTGTGCAGCTCCTGATGGCGGTGGCACAGGATTCTATTTCTCATTGCTTCTGTACAGCATTGTGGGCTATCGCTCCGCCACTTTTAAAGAGGGTCGCTGCCTAGCCGTGCCAACCTCTGCAGTGTGTGCCTGCGGTCCCTCGTCATGGCAGACGCAATTCTAAATAGACATGAGCGTGGTGTGGCATGAGGGCAGCTGAAGGCTGCCCAGGGACACTTTGGTGTGCGCTGTGGGGGGGGAGGGGGGGCGGTTGGGCAGCATGTAACCCAGGAGAAGTGTCAGTGGAGTGTCATGCAGGCAGTGATTGTGCTTTGTTGGAGGTAGTGTGGTGCTTAGCAAAGGTATGCCATGCTAATGAGGGCTTTTCAGAAGTAAAAGTTGTTGGGAGGGGGGGGGGGGCACTCTTGCCGGTATTGTGGCTTAATAGTGGGACCTGGGAACTTGAGATGCAGCCCAACACGTAGCCCCTCGCCTGCCCTATCCGTCACTGTGTCATTCCCATCACTTTGTTGAATTGCCCAGATTTTCACACATGAAAACCTTAGCGAGCATCGGCGAAATACAAAAATGCTCTGGTCGCCCATTGACTTCAATGGGGTTCGTTGTTCGAAACGAACCCTCGAGCATCGCGGGAAGTTCGTTCCGAATAACGAACACCCGAACATTTTGGTGTTCGCTCATCTCTAACGGTTACCCTGCAGTAGGTGACTGAAGTCTTTAAAGGCTTTTTAATAGGGCATGATAGGGTGAGAGGTGAATTACCTTGTGCCTTTGTGGACATTCTGGGACCTTTTTGAACCTATGGATCTATGAATTTGCCTCTATCTGGCATTGGATACATGGATGGAACTAATACTTTGGATTGATGAAATTATTCCAGTTCATAATTGTAATTTCATATATATGTTCCCCTTTTTTGCTATTTATGCCCGATATTTTAAAAATATTTAGAAAAGGTTAAGTTTTAACTACTATTGGGCCAGAAATTATAATATTTGGTCATTTGGCTGCACTTTATTTAATTATATGCATGGGATTGGCAACTCTTTAGATGCATGGGGCCTATTTTATATTGCTTGCTTCATAATATTAGATCATAGCATAACATGGGTCATGTTGGGATTGCGGTGGACAGGGGGCAACACTCCAGATGTTAATACATTTGTTTGCCCTTACACAAATAGCATTTGTTGGCAGCACAACTTCTTGTTTACTTGGTTACTTGTTCTGCCAACAAGCAACTGTTTTTATGTCTGTGTAAAATATTCGACCAGCCGATGAATGAGTGTTTGCTCTTTGGCAGGGTACATACTTTGGATCACGGGTATATCCCCACAAAAAACAAACCTTCATCTGAACATTCATGCCTGATTATTTGCCCGTGTAGAAGGGCCTTAACTGGAAGTTTCATGTTAATTCCATAAGTAAATGTTACATTTATTTATAGGTAGGCCGACACTTTAAATCCATTTTTATTCTCCCCCATGGGGGAATATTTTTTTCCTATATTTAATGAAACGTAGGCATAAAATAAGTAGAAAATGTTTCACTCGAAGCACTTAGTATACCATCAACAGTCTTGTACCCTATTTTTCCGGGCCTCACCAACACAAGCTAAGTCATTGGCCAGCTACCAATAACTCATTCTGGCAGTCATCCTGTTACTACAGAAGTCTCTCCTCTCTCAGCTTTTGATACAGATTCAGAAGGAAGGTCCAGAATAGAGATGAGCGAGTATACTCGGTAAAGGCAATTGCTCAAGCGAGCATTACCCTTAGCGAGTACCTGCCTGCTCCAGGCAAAAGGTTCGGGTGCCGGCGGCGGGCAGGGAGCTGCGGGGGAGAGCTGGGCGGAACGGAGGGGAGATCTCTCTCTCCCTCTCTCCCCCTCGCTCCCTCCTGCTGATTGCCGCTACTCATCGCTCCCCCGCACCGGCACCCGAACCTTTCGTCTCGAGCAGGCAGGTACTCGCTAAGGGCAATGCTCGCTCAAGCAATTGCCTTTAGCGAATATACTCGCTTATCTCTAGTCCAGAACTAAATTCTTTCCCCTAAGGGCGGCCTCACACGGGCATAAGCGCATATACATTCGCTATTGTGAGGTGTGTATGCGCTATGCAGGGCTCACAGTCCCAGACTATTGGCGAATTTTATTGTACTTCATTGTGGTGCCGGGACTGCTCGCATGGGTGCAGTCCCAACAGTGCCATATATGAGTAGGCCGGACAGCTGACTCGGTAAGTGGGTCAGCTGACCTAGTAGGTCTACGTGGTATTTTTTGTAACCCTGCAAAATCGCACGTTTCCACAATTGCACACAAAAATAGAGCATGTCACGTTTTTTCCCCCATGCTCAAAATTCACGTGGAAAAAAACACGTATGAATGAACACAACATTCTCTATTTTCCTGCACATTTGCGCACCAAATGTCCCCATAGGAGTCAATAGGAATGCGCAAATGCACGCAAAATAGGAAATGTGTGAAAGACTGCGTAATGGCGCAGGAAAAAGAACCCATCTGGAACTCATTAGACTAATCATGGCTGGGAGCAATGATGCATATTTTTTCACACATGCAATTGTGCACGACTTGTGCACGCAAATAGTACATTGAATTACGCCAAAAAAACCACTTTGGTTCAGTAAAAACGCCAGGCTCATGCACGCAAATACGCATATGCTCGTGTGAATCTGGCCTAAGTCACAGTTTGGTGCCACTGATGAGGTTTGACAGGTGGCAGGTGAATATATTGCATCTTGAAGGATTAGCGCTGTTCTGAACATATGTGAGTCCTCATTACGATCAAAGATGGCGGAAGTGTCTGCATTAGTTATAAAGAGACCCTCAATCTCTGAGCATATTTTAACTTGAAGTGTTATATTACGACTTTGTAAATATTAATGATGATGGGCTTTAACGGTTTTTATATTCGCTAATTTGAAGTAAACAACATATTTCAGCATAAAAGCAGCTGGGCGCTTTGTTATGGAGGCGATATGTGATAAGGATTGGGAATATTATGATGACAAACTGCTTGCATGAGAACAGCTGCCGCACGCCTCGCTATGGATATATTCTGCTTGCTTTTTATAGGTTTTTCTATATTTTTGTGACTCAATCTGAACAATAAGATGAAACAACGGCAGCTCTGGAAGAACATGGACAATTCAGCAATAAATGCTCTGGAAGAACATTCTAAGGCCTTTTTCACGGGTGACAGTGATATCACCGTGAGAGAATCACATTTTCTCTAGCGATATTGCGATTTTGTGGCGCTACAAAGTCAAGCAACTATGTAGCGCTTTTTTGTCAGGATTTTTTTGGGGGGCTTGAAATATAAGCCCTACCCCGCAAATAAGCCCATTACAAAATAAAAACAAAATTGGAGGTTCAAAAACCCCGCCTCCAGGAAGCGCTGGGTCTGATTGGTTCTCAAGCGCCGCAGCTCAGCCAATCACTGCAGAACTTGATGAACCAATCAGAGCCAGCGCTTCCTAGAGGCAGGGTTTTTGTACCTCCAATCCAGAAGGTGCTGAGAGAAGACTGCAAACAAGTGCCTGGGACCTGACAGGGGAAATGCGGTGGAGCGGACAGTGGCTGTTAAGTGATGTATTATGTTTTTTTGTTTTTTTTATTGCAGCCAGGGCTTAGTTTAGGGACAAACAGTAGGACTTCCTACAGTAAAAGTTGCAACAGAAAGGAAGGCTGTATAGGGAAACATGGGCTACAAAACATAACAAATCGTGGCTGTATAGAGCATGCCGAGATTTTGTATTCTCGCAATGTAGCAGCCTACAAAACATGGCTAATGTGAAGGAACCCATAGGAAAGCATGGGCTTCACATACATGTGTTTTGTAGTGATGTCGCAACGCTACAAAATCATTAGCGTTATTAACCAATCTGTAAACAATAGTTAGACTATTCTGATAGTTCCCCGGGAGTAGATAGACAACATAGGTTGATGTTTTTGAAGAATTTGTGTAACTATTCTGTAAATTATATTGTTTGAATTCCGAAACTTTTTTCTATAGAAGAATAATTATAGTTTAAGAAAATCTAAAGTTTAGATAACTGACAAACACAAAGGAAAATTTACAATGGTTTTACAAAAACTCATGCATTCAAAACAAATGTTAGCTGGACTAGCATGAAAAACAATAGTATTTAGAAAGCTGCATAAAATGTAAGAATAGAAAGCTTTAGATGAAGGAATGGAAATAAACCAACATAGTTGCAGCCATTCACTTTCCTTGAATGACATAATTACAGGCATAAGGTGAATGTCAAATAGCAATCACTTAATGTTAACGTTTGTACAGAGCAGAAATAACGTTGACTTTTGGAATTTTTGGAATGTTATCACTTAGCATAAAACCATAACTAAAGAAAAATGTGATACAAAGCCATGGTGACTTCATCTGAGGCGCTTCGGCCTCTCCTCTTATAATTTATAAATTCATTAATAAATATTCTCCCTGGGATGCTAACACTGAACATAGTTAAAGGGGTTCTGACATGAATAATGTTTTTATGCTTTAGCAGCCATTGTTCCCTGGTGTGCCTAATGGACCCAGGGAACCCATGGGTTAATGGCTGCTAAAGCATAAAAATCTTATACTTACCTGTTCTCCTGTTGTTGTTGACATCGGGGGGTCATCTCCCGGCAGCATATTAGCACTTTCTGCTTAGGTTAAGCAGCCTGACTAGAGCCACCTGATTGGTGCACGCTGTGCAGTCACGTGGTGCCGAAGAGCCAATCAGGTGGCTCTAATCAGCAGCGCTGCTTAACCTAAGCAGAAAGTGCTAGTATGCCTCACGGCAGGCAGTCTTCTTCCTCCAGCAGCCGCGCCGCTCCGGGATCGCGCGCATGCGCAGTGGAGAGGTGCCCTCTAACAGGAGTCAGGACGGGACGCGTCTCCACTGCGCATGCTCAGCACTCCGGAGTTCAGCAGGACGGACGGGCCGCCCACAGCAAGCACTGTGCGGTCCGTCCGTTGACCTCGGAAGTGCCTGACGGACGGACCAGAGCAGGAAGCGGTCTTTTTGACCGCTCCTGCTCTGCTTTAAAGGCACAGAAGAAGATGCCGGCTGGAGGGGACATGCCTGGCGATCGGGCCAGGCCAGGCAAGGTGAGTACAATTTTTTTTTTTTCATGTCAGAACCCCTTTAATATAACTGAGGAAACAATTAGGTTGTATTTAGAGGTTTTAGAATTTAGAATGAAGCAAAACTATTTTTGGGTGATCAATGAGTGTGATCAATGAGTGGAACAGGTTACCACGGGAGGTGGTGAGTTCTCCTTCAATGGAAGTGTTCAAACAAAGGCTGGACAGTAGAGATGAGCGAGCACCAAAATGCTCGGGTGCTCGTTACTCGGGACGAAATTATCGCGATGCTCGAGGGTTCGTTTCGAGTAACGAACCCCATTGAGGTCAATGGGCGACGGGAGCATTTTTGTATTTCGCCAATGCTCGCTAAGGTTTCCATGTGTGAAAATCTGGGCAATTCAAGAAAGTGATGGGAACGACACAGAAACGGATAGGGCAGGCGAGGGGCTACATGTTGGGCTGCATCTCAAGTTCACAGGTCCCACTATTAAGCCACAATACCGGCAAGAGTGGCCCCCTCCCAACAACTTTTACTTCTGAAAAGCCCTCATTAGCAATGCACACCTTAGCTAAGCACCACACTACCTCCAACAAAGCACAATCACTGCCTGCATGACACTCCGCTGCCACTTCTCCTGGGTTACATGCTGCCCAACCCCCCCCCCCCCCGTACGACCCAGTGTCCACAGCGCACACCAAACTGTCCCTGCCCAGCCTTCAGCTGCCCTCATGCCACACCACCCTCATGTCTATGTATAAGTGCGTCTGCCACAGGAAAAGCAGGCACACACTGCAGAGGGTTGGCATGGCTAGGCAGCGACCCCCCCATAAAAGGGGCGGGCTGATAGTCCACAATGCTGTACAGAAGCAATGAGAAATCCAATCCTGTGCCACCTCCATCTGGAGCTGCACACGTGGGCATAGCAATGGGGAACCTATGTGCCACACACTATTCATTCTGTCAAGGTGTCTGCACGCCCCAGTCAGACCGCGGTTTTTTATAAATAGTCACAGGCAGGTACAACTCCGCAATAGGAATTCCGTGTGCACCCACAGCATGGGTGGCTCCCTGGAACCCACCGGCGGTACATAGGAATATCCCATTGCATTGCCCAACACAGCTGAGGTAGTAATGTCGTGCTTAATGCAGGTGGGCTTCGGCCCACACTGCATGCCCCAGTCAGACTGGGGTTCTTTTCAAGTGTACAGATGTAGTAAAAACTCCGTGTGCACCTACAGCATGGGTGGCTCCCTGGAACCCACCGGCGGTACATAGAAATATCCTATTGCATTGCCCAACACAGCTGAGGTAGTAATGTCGTGCTTAATGCAGGTGGGCTAAAAATTAATTTGATTACACTGTAGGCGAGGGCCCACAAAAATTGCTGTATCAACAGTACTAATGTACCTGAAAAAAATTGGCCATGGCCAACCAAGAGGGCAGGTGAAACCCATTAATCGCTTTGGTTAATGTGGCTTAAGTGGTAACTAGGCCTGGAGGCAGCCCAGTTTAACGAAAAATTGGTTCAAGTTAAAGTTCCAACGCTTTTCAGAGCATTGAAACATCTAAAGATTGTTTAGAAAAATTATGAGTGAGCCTTGTGGCCCTAAGAAAAATTGCCCGTTCAGCGTGATTACGTGAGGTTTCAGGAGGAGGAGCAGGAGGAGGAATATTAGACACAGATTGATGAAGCAGAAATGTCCCCGTTTTGGATGGTGAGAGAGAACGTAGCTTCCATCCGCGGGTGCAGCCTACGTATTGCTTACGTATCGCTGCTGTCCGCTGGTGGAGAAGAGAAGTCTGGGGAAATCCAGGCTTTGTTCATCTTGATGAGTGTTAGCCTCTCGGCACTGTCGGTTGACAGGCGGGTACGCTTATCTGTGATGATTCCCCCAGCCACACTAAACACCCTCTCCGACAAGACGCTAGCCGCAGGACAAGCAAGCACCTCCAGGGCATACAGCGCTAGTTCAGGCCACGTGTCCAGCTTCGACACCCAGTAGTTGTAGGGGGCAGAGGCGTCACCGAGGACGGTCGTGCGATCGGCTATGTACTCCCTCACCATCCTTTTACAGTGCTCCCGCCGACTCAGCCTTGACTGGGGAGCGGTGACACAGTCTTGCTGGGGAGCCATAAAGCTGGCCAGGCCCTTAAAGACTGTTGCACTGTCTGGGCTGTACATGCTGCTCGATCTACGCACCTCCCCTGCTACCTGGCCCTCGGAACTGCGCCTTCTGCCACTAGCGCTGTCGGATGGGAATTTTACCATCAGCTTGTCCGCCAGGGTCCTGTGGTATAGCAACACTCTCGAACCCCTTTCCTCTTCGGGAATCAGAGTGGGAAGGTTCTCCTTATAGCGTGGGTCGAGCAGTGTGTACACCCAGTAATCCGTAGTGGCCAGAATGCGTTGAATGCGAGGGTCACGAGAAAGGCATCCTAACATGAAGTCAGCCATGTGTGCCAGGGTACCTGTACGCAACACATGGCTGTCCGCACTAGGAAGATCACTTTCAGGATCCTCCTCCTCCTCCTCCTCCTCAGGCCATACACGCTGAAATGATGACAGGCAAGCAGCATGGGTACCGTCAGCAGCGGGCCAAGCTGTCTCTTCCCCCTCCTCCTCATCCTCCTCCTCCTCCTCCTCCTGAACGCGCTGAGATATAGACAGGAGGGTGCCCTGACTATCCAGCGACATACTGTCTTCCCCCGGCTCTGTTTCCGAGCACAAAGCGGCTGCCTTTATGGTTTGCAGGGAACTTCTCAAGATGCATAGCAGAGGAATGGTGACGCTAATGATTGCAGCATCGCCGCTCACCACCTGGGTAGACTGATCAAAGTTTCGAAGGACCTGGCAGATGTCTGCCAACCAGGCCCACTCTTCTGAAAAGAATTGAGGAGGCTGACTCCCACTGCGCCGCCCGTGTTGGAGTTGGTATTCCACTATAGCTCTACGCTGCTCATAGAGCCTAGCCAACATGTGGAGCGTAGAGTTCCACCGTGTGGGCACGTCACACAGCAGTCGGTGCACTGGCAGATTAAAGCGATGTTGCAGGGTGCGCAGGGTGGCAGCGTCCGTGTGGGACTTGCGGAAATGTGCGCAGAGCCGGCGCACCTTTACGAGCAGGTCTGACAAGCGTGGGTAGCTTTTCAGAAAGCGCTGAACCACCAAATTAAAGACGTGGGCCAGGCATGGCACGTGCGTGAGGCTGCCGAGCTGCAGAGCCGCCACCAGGTTACGGCCGTTGTCACACACGACCATGCCCGGTTGGAGGCTCAGCGGCGCAAGCCAACGGTCGGTCTGCTCTGTCAGACCCTGCAGCAGTTCGTGGGCCGTGTGCCTCCTATCTCCTAAGCTGAGTAGTTTCAGCACGGCCTGCTGACGCTTGCCCACCGCTGTGCTGCCACACCGCGCGACACCGACTGCTGGCGACATCCTGCTGCTGCTGACACATCTAGATTGCGAGACAGAGGTTGAGGAGGAGGAGGAGGAGGAGGGTGGTTTAGTGGACGAGGCATACACCGCCGCAGATACCACTGCCTCTTGCAACCTGCCCTGCTGATGCCCTTGCCTCCCCCTCTGAAGACCTGTCCTCCTGAGTAAGCGTTGCACACCAGGTGGGGTCAGTCACCTCATCGTCCTGCTGCTCTTCCTCCGAATCCTCTGTGCGCTGCTCCCTCGGACTTACTGCCCTTACTACTACCTCACTGCAAGACAACTGTGTCTCATCGTCATCGTCCTCCTCACCCACAGAAAGTTGTTGAGACAGTTGGCGGAAGTCCCCAGCCTCTTCCCCCGGACCCCGGGAACTTTCGAATGGTTGGGCATCAGTGACGATAAACTCCTCTGGTGGGAGAGGAACCACTGCTGCCCAATCTGAGCAGGGGCCTGAGAACAGTTCCTGGGAGTCTTCCCGCTCCTGAGCATGTGTCATTGTAGTGGAGTGAGGAGGCTGGGAGGAAGGAGGAGCAGCAGACAGAGGATTCGGATTTGCAGCAGTGGACGGCGCAGAACTGTGGCTGGACGATAGGTTACTCGAAGCACTTTCTGCCATCCAGGACAGGACCTGCTCACACTGCTCATTTTCTAATAAAGGTCTCCCGCGTGGACCCATTAATTGGGTGATGAATGTGGGGACGCCAGAAACGTGCCTCTCTCCTAATCGCGCAGCAGTCGGCTGCGACACACCTGGATCAGGAGCTCGGCCTGTGCCCACACCCTCACTTAGGCCTACGCGTCCTCGGCCACGTCCACGTCCACGTTCTCTAGGCTTACCCCTACCCCTCAGCATGCTGTATTACCAGTGATTTGATTTCCCAGGCAGGAAATAAATTGGCGCAAGCCTGCAGGCCAAATATAATGTTTTCGCTTTTTTGCAAAGGGAAGACCCCACTGCGTATATTCAATGAACAAGAAGTTTAATATCTGTGGTGTGGCCCTCAAAAAGTGTCACACAACTATAGTGTAGCAGAGTTATTAACTCTAGCAGAGCAGGTATTTGCCAGTCAGGAAAGACAATGGCGCAAGCCTGCAGTAAAGCGTAGCTGGTTGCGTCTGATTTTTGTACGTTGTCCACGCAGCACACACGTACACGGAGACCTTAGGACTGACACAGGCAGGCCAAATATAATTTTTTTCCTTTTTAGCTTAGGGAAGACCCCACTGCGTATATTCAATGAATAATAAATGTCTTCTGGCCCTGCCTACACAATTCTATCCCTGTAGTATTAATGCCGGGTGCAATGCTCTGCACAGTCGGTTTTGAGAAAAAGAAAAAAAATGCAACACTGCTAACAGCAGCCTGGACAGTACTGCACATGGATAGAAGTGGCCCTAGAAAGGACCGTTGGGGTTCTTGAAGCCTACACTAACTCCTAACACTCTCCCTGCCTAACCCCCACTTCTGTCCCTATTGCAGGGCGCAATGCTCTGCAGATCCAATTTTGGACAAAAAAAATAAAAAAATACTGTGCTAACACAGTACTGCACACTAGTAGATGTGGCCCTGAGAAGGGCCGTTGGGGTTCTTGAAGCCTACACTGACTCCTAACGCTCTCCCTACAGCAGCACCAGCAGCAGCACTTTCCCTCAGCTAAGTCACAAGGCATGTGTGGCGAGCCGCGGGAGGGGCCGATTTTTATACTCGGGTGACACCTGATCTTCCCAGCCACTCACAGCAGGGGGGTGGTATAGGGCTTGAACGTCACAGGGGGAAGTTGTAATGCCTTCCCTGTCTTTCAATTGGCCAGAAAAGCGCGCTAACGTCTCAGAGAGGAAACTGAAAGTAACCGGAACACCGCGTGGTACTCGTTACGAGTAACGAATATCCCGAACACCCTAATATTCGCACGGATATCAAGCTCGGACGAGTACGTTCGCTCATCTCTACTGGACAGACATCTGTCTGGGATGATTTAATGAATCCTGCACTGAGCAGGGGGTTGGACCCGATGACCCTGGAGGTCCCTTCCAACTCTACCATTCAATGATTCTAATTTTAAAGGGGTTTTCCAATGATAGTAAGTTAGGACTTATCACATACCCTGGGACTATGCAATCACGTCAGTTTCTATTGTGTGTAATCCCTTTAAAGGAAAATACAGTTAAAATCTTCTGCACATAAACAGTAATATAAAAAGTATCTTAAGGCTGCATTCACAAGAGCGCGAATCTCGCCCGAGTTTTGTGAGTTATGAGCCGCACAAACTTGCACAAATATGAAGCCCATTCTTTTGAATGGAGTCATACACATGAGCGAACAAATTTGGATAAAAGACAGGAGTAAGAGTTACTTCACATGAACGTATACGCAATGAGCACGCTTCAGAGCAACGTATTTTCACAGTGAACTAGATGTGATAGACTTGTGCACGTATCAGCACATAGTACTGTATTTTTGTGCACGCAGGGCCTGTTCACATGCAGGCATGAAATACCCCTGACATGATTGACGGTGGCCTTACATGGGTGTAAGTGCTTATGCAGTCACTATCGCGCGACATATTTGTGCTATGCAGGGCGCCCGTTTGTGGGTTATTGCGCCTGTATCTATGCATTTTCCTGTACTTTATTATGCTTCCAGGACCGCTTACATCGGCACAGTCCCGGCAGTGCCATGTTTGAGTAGGCGGGACAGCCTACTTACTAGGTGGGGCAGCTGACTTGGTAAGTGGGTCAACTGACTTGGTAGGCAGGTCAGCTGACCTAGTAAGATGAAAAGAGAGTGTGAAAAAATACTGGTGTGAAGGCGCAACACTCTAAGCTAGCAGAAGATTAAGGTCCAATATGTGATAGTGAAAGCACTTCTTTTTTATGATTTAACAAAATGTAAAAAAATGAATCCAGTTCGGCTGGATTAAACACGACAGGATGCCTGGCGGTGACACAATTCCAAAGGTTTTTGGGTGTGCTAGAGATCCTGTATGTGGCATGGAGACAGGAAGGAAAGAAGTGCTTCTGCATCCAGCTGACCTAGTAGGCCCAGGTGGAATCGTTTTCACTTCCGTAAATTAGTTCCAATATCAAAATCATTCCGATTCATTTTTTCCTCTCCATCTGTAAAATTCTATTAGGTACAACAAGGAAGACAAGTAGAGAAACATCAATGGAAATACACTTTGACCATTAGGACAAGCATATAGAAGATAAACTGAACTATAATGGAGTCGTAACTAATGAGGAAAAAAATATTTTGGATAAGGTGGGCCCTGTACAATTCATAACATGTCTTTTTTAGATTAGAACCTTGATTAAGAACCTAATTGCGGTACACCAGACATATATGCCTTCATTTAGTTCCTAATGAATATTTGCTAGTGTTTAAAGGGGTATTCTGGGCTTTTTTCAACTGATGGCCTATTTTCTAGATAGGTCATCAGTAGTTGATGGCCAAGAGTCCGTCGCTCAGGATTCCCGTCCATCAGCGGATCGTGTGACCTGCAGTCTAGTGCAGCGGTCCAGATGTCATCATCAATGGTCAGTGCAGGAAGTGGAAGCATCGGTTTCACTCCCATCAAAATGAATGGGAGCACCACACTTTTATTCTACTTCCTCCCCCTCATTACAGACAGGACAGGACATCTGGTCCTGCCAGTAACAGGAGCAAGAAGTGGAATAGAAGCACAGCACTTGCATTGATTTTGATAGGAGTGAAACCGATGCTCTCACTTCCTGCGCTGACCACTGATGATGCAGTTATGGAATGGGGTATTAGAGAAAATTTAAAAAGTATATTTTGGTGATATTGGTTTTGACCCCAGAATTTGCACATTGGGTATTGTTGATTATATTGTTAAACAATTCCAATGGTATTCAGTAGACTTTAAGTACAAGATACAATTGTGATAACCTTTGACCTTCATATAAAGGTAGAGTTGGAATCATATGAAGCACTGTGGCCAATTTATCTTCAATAAATTGACCTGAGTCTTTTTGCCATTTTTCTTTTGCCCTTATTGGGAATTGTTGTGATTAATAAGAAAGCATCTGCATGTATAAATAAAATATTACACCCTTCCTAACTCCAGAACACCCAAGTAAGTTCAGCACAGCATGTTGGTCCATAAGCACAGATATTGACTGGACTTGAGCAATAAATGTATGCCATAGTTGAAGGAACTGGAAGAAGTAACTATGGGGAACATTGTGAAGCTCTCTAAATTGTTCAAAACTAAAAAGACCCGCCAGACTGTACCTGATCCAAAAAGATTATCTTTCTCTTCTCTTATGGTGAAAACACCTCCAACCTAAAAAATACTCTGGAAATTGTGGGGTCCTCCAATGAGGAGTGTATATATCCATCCATCTAAATTTCCTATTGTCTTAGGCCTTAGTCAAACGGGCGTTTTTCCGCGCGATTTGCGCATGCGCATGCGATTCGCGCATATATAGAACCAATGGTTCGCTATGGTATCGGTCACATGTCCGCTTTTTATGCGGATATGCGATAAATTATAGGACACGACGATTCATTTTTTCCGCCGGTCAGTCTAAGTTTCATGCGCATTTTGATGCGCATGGCGATTTTTCTCCGGTCAGACGGGCGTTTTGCTGCGACGATTAACGCGGCTAGGTGCAGATTTTTCCCGCGATTTTTCGCCCCCGGTCACGCGATTTGTGCATGCGCATGCGACATGCAATGCGCAAATCGCGCAAAAAAACGCCCCTCTGACTAAGGCCTGAGGGTTATATTCGACTCTAATCTCTCCTTTACCCCCTACATCCAATCTCTGGCCCGAAGATGTCAGTTGAACATCAAAGACATCGCAAAAATCCCCCCTTTTCTCACTGTGGACACGTTAAAAACACTCACTGTTGCCCTCATTCACTCTCTGCTCGATTATTGCAACTCACTACTGATCAGCCTCCCCCACGCCAGCTCTCCCCTCTCCAAATTATCCTGAATGCGGCAGCCAGGCTCATCTTCCTGTCCAGCTGCTACGCGGACGCCTCTGCCCTGTGGCGGTCACTGCACTGGCTGCCTGTTAAATACAGAATTCAATTTAAATTCACCACCTTTATCCATAAAGCTCTCCACAGCACGGCGCCACCCTACATTGTCTACCTCATCTCAATCCACCACCCAGCCCGGGCCCTCTGCTCTGCTAACAAAATCAGACTGAGTGCCCCTTTAATTTGAGCCTCTCATTCCTGCCTCCAAGACTTCTCCTGAGCAGCACCAGTCCTCTTAAGCGCTCTACCACAAACCTCCGGGCAATCCCTGACTCACAAAACTTTAGGCGTGCCCTAAAAGCGCACCTCTTCAGTGAGGCATACCGCATACCCTAAACAAACCCCTCTGTACGCCGCCTGATAACATGATCCCTGCCCTAGTGACTGCAATCTCTGCCAGCCACTATCAACTGCCCCTGCAGTCATACCGATTCAGCCACCACATGGCTTATGTCTGATCATTGTCTATGTGTATAGCATCCCTCACTCTCCACCTCGCCATACCGTACACATCTTCACCTCGCCATACCGTGCACATCTCCAGCTCCTTTACCTTCTGTATCACCCCATTATTTGTAGTATGTAAGCTCGTTGGAGCAGGACCCTCACCCATATTGTTTCCATAAACTGATTACTAGATGTAACTGTGGTTTTTGTACTTTTGTCTTTCTGTATCCACCTGTTTTTGTAAGCTCTGAGGAATATGTTGGCGTTATATAAATAAAGATTATTATTAATTGTAAAATCTACTTACATTTGTTCCATACTTTAATCATTAGAGTGACAGCCGGATATAATCCTCTTTTTTTCTCCTTCCATGCCTCTCTTGCATACCGTTATAAGGGGAGTACATTTTGTGATTTTAGTAACTAGTCTGCCATTTTAACCCACCCATTTCTTTCTCCCCAACATTTCAACTGTTGCAATTGAGACGCAAAAAGATATATTCAAATATTTGGAATCGCCAACCCTTCAGATCATTTACCCCTCTGAAGGGTCTCTAATTTAATTGTAGCAGATTTTTTGTTCCACACTAAACTCCTAAATATTGTATGAAATCTATAAAAATAATCAGGAAGGATAGTTTTGGAGAGTTTTGAAATATGTAAAGGAGTTGTGGCATCATAACCATTTTAATGAGATTTTCTCTGCCAATTATCGACAATGGAAGACGACTCCAGACCTTGATCTTATCCTCAAACTTTTCTACCAATAGAAGCAAATTAGCAAAAATAAAATCTTGAGGTCTAGAGGATGGCATAACTCCCAAATATTTAAATTATTTCACTTTTTGTAATTGCATATGTTCCAACAGAAATTCTGTTAGCAAAGGGTTTAAAGGAAGAATAACAAGACCCGACATCCTACTAAATATGTTAAAGATGGTGATAATAGGGCCCACAGATTTACTCACATTCCCCGTATACAACAACAAACCATCTGCATGTAGTGAAATGTGTTCCTCAGTTTCTCCATAATGCAATCCAACTATATGAGGTGATAATCTTATCAAACCAGCCAGAGGCTCAATTGTCAAAGCAAAGAGAAGAGAAAATAGGAGACACTCCTGCCTTGTTCCTCTCTCTAACACCATTTGTCCAAAAATACGGTTATTTACTCTCACTCTTGCGCCTGGCATTGAATAAAGTAATTTAACCCAAGCCAAAAACCCCATTCTATCAATAATAGCCCATAGATAATTCCACTCAATGCTGTCAAACATCTTAGCGGCATCGAGTGAAACAACAGCCCTGCCGCTGCTGATTCAATGGTGTGCCTGAAGATTTAAATACAACCTCCATAAATTAATAGAGGTTGATTGATTCGGCATAAAGCTGGACTAGTCTTCATGTATTAAATTAGTCATAACCAAAGACAACGGTGGAGCAAGTGTACAGTATCTCTTTGGTTAATGAGTTTCAAATAGGCAAACAATAGCTGGTTGAAATTGCTGAATAGATGAAAAAACAGAATATATTTTAGACTTGTCCCCCTTACCCCACACATTCCACAAGATTATATTAACCTCCTTAACCATAGTGAATGATGTGCATTATTATGCCTCTCACGTATACACATAATTAGAGGTGTTAGTTGCGTTTCGTAAGAGGAAGTGTTATATCTAGTTCACACGGGAACTTGAGAACTCACAAGCAGACATAACACACTGACTGGCAAGCACTTACCTAGTATACCTGCATGATGAACAGATGGTATAGTATGAACAGATCGCTATAGTACGTATGAGTTATTGGTTCATATTTTGGCCAATATACTTAAGTCGATGAGCCCACATCAAGGGTCCTCGTGGGTCTCTTTTCTCACAAGACAACCTCTCCATGAATCCTGCCTGCAAGCAGGGCAATCGTCCCAATAGGGACGGCCCCACACTGGAACCTAAGGACTAGCTTGCCCTAGATGGTAAACGATCCAAGCTGAACAGGACACAATTCACTCCAACACAAAAGGGAATGCATACCACACAGAATAGGACTGTTCATACACCACATGTCCGGCCACCTGCACTGACACACAGAACACATGACTGTTTATACCTACACAACAACATCCATTAATGTAGACACCAGGGTATTGGGAAACCAGTATTCTCTAGCCAGAGGGGGTGGTATATATGTGCAGCCGACTAGTGATGATTGGCTGGCTGGAGAACTCCACACCCTACCAGTCAAAACATCCCACACATGTGGCAGTGTGCTCCTGGAACCTCATAGAACTACAGGTCCCAGCAGCACAACCTAACAGGAAGAGGGAATAACAAAAAAAAAACACACTCAACTGCATACACATATAGGCCTTAGTCAGACGGGCGTTTTTAGCCGCGATTTGCGCATGCGCATGCGTCCGGCGATTTTATAAAACCATTGCTTTGCAATGGTACCGGACACATGAGCGCTTTTTATGCACTCGTCCGATAAATTATAGAACAAAAAATCGCAGATCGCACCTATCTGCGATCTGCGATTCCAGTTCTCTTCTGTATATGAGCTCAATGGGGCCGGCGGCAGCAGCGCCGACCCCATTGAGAACATATAGAAGACAAATCATTCTTCTCTGCCACAGCTGTAACAGCTGTGGCAGAGAAGAACGATGTTTGCCCATTGAATTCAATGGAGCGGCAATACAGCCGCTCCATTGAAAGCAATGGGCTGCCGGCGTGCACGGGGTGAATTGTCGGGAAGGGGTTAAATACATAAGCCCTTCCCTGCAATTCATTCTAAAATGTGTTAAAATAAAAAAAAATTGTATACTCACCTTTCCGCTGCAGCCGGAGTCCAGCCGCGGCCGCTGTCAGTTCTCCTGAACTGCTTCTCGGCACTATTCAGCCGGCGGGGCTTTAAAATCCCCGCCTGCTGAATGATCTGCCTCTGATTGGTCACAGTCCTGACCAATCAGAGGCAGGTTTCACTCACACACCCATTCATGAATTCATGAATGAGTGAGTGACTGCTGCCTCTCAGCGCTGAGCCAATCAGGGGCAGGTCTGACTCACATCCATTCATGAATTCATGAATGGGTGTGAGTGAGGCATGCCTCTGATTGGCTCCGCGCTGAGCCAATCAGGGGGCAGGTCTGACTCACACCCCCTTCACACCCACTGCAGGACGGCCGCGCGGAGCTCCGGCTGCCGGGAGAAGGTGAGTATACAATTTTTTTTTATTTTTACACATTTTAGGATGAATTGCAGGGAAGGGCTTATATATTTAAGCCCTTACCGACAATTCATCCCGGGCTCGCCCGCAGCGCATTGCTTTAAATGGAGGCGGCTCTATTGCCGTCTCCATTGAATGCAATGCGCTGGACAGCTCCGGCCCGTTTCTAATGAAACGCGGCTAGAAGCAGATTTTCAGGCGATTTGCGGGCGACTTGCGCGCACCGGTCACGCGATTTGCGGATGCGCATCCGTCATGCGATCCGCAAATCGCGTGAAAAAACGCCCGTCTGACTAAGGCCATAGCCTGTATCCATGAGGGCTCTAATTACCTAGGCATAATAAAAATGGTGAAGAAACCCAATATTAAAATAAGATCACTATACACTAATGGGCACCACCCAAGAACCTTCTGCCCATCCAATAAATAAACCGGCGGCTTACACAGACCAGCTACAAAAAGGCAACTTATTACAATTATATATATATTTCCACGTTTGTCTATCCTGGAGGCATAAAAAAACTCTCCTGAAGTACAACTCTCAGCTGTAATGGACATAAAATACCATAAGGCAGCTGCAAGCCCCATAGCCTTCTCTTAATATTCTGAAACTTCATCCATTTTTATTACTACTCAAAAATCTGGAAAAACAGCTACATGATGGCCTTCCATAAGTATCTCTTTTGTCTCTCTTGCTCTCAGGTGGAGGTAGTTTAGAAGGGACTCTGTGGGCGCTTCCCACAGCAAAAAACGATGACAAAATATTTCCCCCCCAAATTTTTCTCAGATCGGACCCTTTCACCTTTTCTGGAATCCCCACCAGTCGCAAACTATTCTCCTAAGTCTATTTTCTAGATTGTCTGCTTTATATTGTAAGGTACGGATATAATTTTTCTTTCATTTTGTTAAAATGTGTCTCTGCTTTGGACAATTTTTCAGTAACTTTCTGCAAATTATGTCTTAGGAGTCCAACATCTTCTTTTAGGCTACTAACCTGAGCACAAAGGCAAGCCAGAGAAGTATTACATTTAATCGCAGCTAGGAATACATTACTTATAGTCAGTTGATTTTGTACATCATTTTGCATATCCACACAACCATCTTGTGCCAGTGTAGCCTGCATGATAACCTTCACAGAGTCAGATAAAACAGATGAAGCATATACAACTGGGCCATGTTTATCCTTCTCAGTTAAACAGTGAGATACGATATTGAAAGTCCCATTAGACGAGGCAAATACAACTGTAGTTGTATCATGAGCATTTCTTACCGGGATTACAGGAGGGGTTAAGTGAGCAAACTCTGCTGATCTGTTCACCACACCCCAACATTTCTTGGTAAAGCGATTGGAATGTTCGGTACATTCACCACGATCACTGTGCTCAATACTCGATATTACCCCTGTTGTTGCACTTGTAGCCTGGCAATGTAGAGTATTTGCCATAACACTCACAGATCCCTAGCCTGATTACCATCTAGGAGCGCACGACAGCTTCTCTCCTGCTTGTCATCATGACCAAAATTAACCAGAAGGTCTCAGGGCATTCCAGCCTCAGTTACAACCGTTCCTCTGTCTTCCCACTCCTACCATCTCCCACAGCAAAAAACCTTGGGTCAGCACGCCCTCCACACAATCAATGGCCGAAGAACCAGACAGCCAACACGCCAAAGACAGAAACACTGCTTCAGGAAGAGGATCAAGGCAACATGGTAAGGAGAAGTTCTGGCCCCGGTGTTCCTCCACTACATCAAGCACTAGGTCACACCCATTGCGCAAAGGGCATTTGTTTACAGTTATCAGAACTCCAAGGAACAAACTTGTCAGGAAGGCTGACATAACTTTCTAGACTTGTGAAGTGAAATGCTAATGACATGATTGTGAAGCAGCAATGATTCTTTTCCCGGTATCTTGTGTAATTAATGCATAGGCTTTAAACTTACTTTAGATTTTAATTTGGGTAGTTTAGTTGCATAATCACTCCTGGATTAAAGAAAGAACATGTCCTCCTGCAAACATATCAGGGACTCCTTATTACGAGCTTTAGATGTCTGCTCCAAACTCTCTGGATAAAGCCGAATTCCCTTATCGGTAATTCACTAACACCTGCACTGCACAGATGCATCTCTGAGCATGCCATCATCTGTTTGTTATACGATTTGGATAGCTTTTACTAAAAGGAATCATGAATCAGCATAATCAGCCTAAGTTTAGAACTCAAACCTTTAACTTGCTTGAAATACTATGTTATTTTTTACTATGTTCTACTATCTAACATATTATTTAGTTTTTCAGGACATAAACAAAGCCTTAAAGGAAAATAGCATTAAAGGGGTTGTCTCACGCCGAAACGGGTTCTTTTATTATTCAATAGGCCCCCCGTTCGGCGCGAGACAAACCCAAGGGATGGGTTAAAAAAAAAAAAAGTTTATTACTTACCCGAATCCCCGCGCTGCGGCGACTTCTTTCTTCCTTTACCAAGATGGCCGCCGGGATCTTCACCCACGATGCACCGCGAGTCTTCTCCCATGGTGCACCGTGGGCTCTGTGCGGTCCATTGCCGATTCCAGCCTCCTGATCGGCTGGAATCGGCACACGTGACGGGGCGGAGCTACGAGGACCAGCTCTCCGGCACGAGCGGCCCCATTCACCAGGGAGAAGACCGGACTGCGCAAGCGCGTCTAAAAACGCCAGAAGACAGCGAATTTAGACGGATCCATGGCGACGGGGACGCTAGCAACGGAGCAGGTAAGTGAATAACTTCTGTATGGCTCATAATTAATGCACGATGTATATTACAAAGTGCATTAATATGGCCATACAGAAGTGTATAACCCCACTTGATTTCACGAGACAACCCCTTTAAGGGAAAAAAAATTGAATATTCACCTATCCCAGACATTTCTCATCACCATTGAATTCTGCAGCGCCGGAGCTCGGTGGACGCATTGGGCACTCACATGCTGTACATTGTGCATGTGACTGCTCAGCCACACACAGGCTTCAGTGGCCATGGAAGAATCACTGCTGAAGCCTGTACGTGGCTAAGTGGGCACGTACACAATGAACAGTATGTGACTATCCACCATGTCTTCCAGGTTCCATGCGGCAGGCACCGGGGCTGCAGCGCTTGACCAGGAGCCACCGGGATAGGTAAATATTCAATATTTCATTATTTTAAGGCAGTATAACCTTTTTTTATGTCTCAGAAAACCCCTTTAAAGGGTTATTTTCTCAGACACTTGATGTATCGGCCCTCCCCACATGGTTCTGTTTTGTACGTCTTCTTTTGGTTCAATCATTAGCATGTTGGTATCGGCTTTGATAGTTTAAAGCCAGAACGTTCTTTGGCAGCCGGGTCTTCTATCACCGCTGACCACTTCAAGCATTATCTATGTATCTAATGAATTAGCTCACATTATGTGGTCAAACTATGATTCTCTGTTTCGTAATTTTGCTCTCCAATTAAAACTTTGATGCGGTCTAGGACCATTTTGTTCGCCATCTTGGCGATCCAAAGAACTTGTAGGAGTTTCCTCCAGCACCAAACTTCGAAGACATCAATCTTCCTCTGGTCCATTTTCTTCAGTGTCCAACTTTCGCAGCCGTAAACTGTGATTGGGAAGATGATTGCGCTGACTATCCAGCATTTGGTTGCCATGCTTATGCGCTGATACTATATATGTATTATTTATGGTGTACTATTTTGAAACAGTACAATCATTTTTATGAAATTGGGAGACTTTTTTGAATTAGTCCTAGCACTAAGAGAAGCAGCCAGAGGCTAGAGCACAGGACCCTCCAGGCAGGGAACCTTTCCTGAGGGACCTCTAAAGGCTTTTTGGTGTTTCTTTTTTGTTAAAACATGAACAAAATGTAGATATTATGTTTTTTCTGCATTAAAAAAAAATATTGAGTCATCAAGCTGCGTTGTAGAACTTTATTCATCAGACATAGAAAACAGGTGCATCTATACAGTTCTGCTACTGTGAAATAGTATATTGGCCCCCTTACTGATATGAAGACTCACCAGCACATTGTCCTTTCAGGCTATTGCATTGCTTTCATAAAGCATGCTCCCACCCCGGTTGTATGAAAGCAATACAGCACATAAACAGAAGGGCGGCAGTATTGCACTACTGTGCCTGTCAGCATTTAATGGCGCTGTCACTACTATCCACCACTCTTACATTTTGACACACAACACATGGGTTTTGTTTATACAAGGACAAACAACCTTTTTGTTGCAATTCCTATTTTTACTCTGTTTTTGCACGCATCAACGAGGGATTGGTTATTCATTTTGCCAAAATTAAAACACATAGTAAAACTGACAACAAAGAAAATGCTGGATGAGATAAATAATGTGTTTTGATTTGGCAAACTTATTTTAAGCTCGCAACACATGCCAAGGGTCCTCGTTGTCTCGCGAGTCCCTTACTAAATGTGTGCCAATAAGTATCTAGCTAAAACAAAACATAAAAGCACAGCCAGCTAAACAAAGTACTGTGTTGGGAAAACAATTCATCTGCCTCCTCAAACATAGTCCATCTGCCACGGAACTTTAGAAAAGTAGTCCGTGAAGATGTCCTCGACTCAGAGAGGAGATGCTGCTGGTCTGCGGTGCAGCCTCGAGTCATCCCCAACTACCGCAAGGAGAGATGGAGGCTTTGCCACCTCTGCATCCCAACCAACAGTGTAGCTTTATTCTCTGCATGTTGCTTGCGTAAAAATGCACAAATATGGTCGCCTGAAGAAGCCCTTCTCCCATTTAGGGCTCCTTCAGATGGATTTATTTGTGCATGTTTTTGCGTATGCATAATATATGTGTGCAATACGCAGTGAAGAGAATGCATTGATGTCAATGGGTGCTTTCTCATTACCGATTTTTTTTGCATGCATTTTGGTTGTGTGCCAAAAAATAGGAGCTGCTCTATTTTCCTTGATATTTGCATACCAAAGGGCCCCATAAAGTCTATGGGAGGTGCACAAATGCATGTGCAATATACAGGGGGATGCTGGTAAACACTGTGCAAAATCGCGAGAAAAAAACACATTTGGACATCAGTAGGCTTAAAAACTTTTAAAATCAGGGTGAGGGTGTCTTGCGAGCGTATATGAACAGGCCCTGGGTGTGCAAAAAACTACAGTGCAATGCGCTGATGCACGGGGGAATCAACCTTGTCCAATGCATAAATAAGTTGCACTGAGGTCCTCATATTTGCGTGCATGCTCATTTGAAGCCACCCTTAGGCCGGCTTCACACGAGTGTAGGCGTATTTGTGGGTGAGTCAGCGCAGTGTTTTTGCGGAATGAATAATGTTTTTTTGCGCGCATCGATGTATTTTACTGTACCTTTTGTTCATTTGCATACATAAACGCACCCATTAAAATGGCTAATTAGCTCTAGTTGTGTTCTTTTTCCAATGCAGTTACACAGTGTTTCCTGCATCGCCTTGCGTATTGACTTTTATGGGGACATTTAGTGCACAAGTACAAAGAAAAATTATTTGGCTTATTGAGCTTATTGAGGTCAAGATGTGTTCTTTTTTTCACAAATTTTGCAGCCTATCACGCATTTGCGCACTTCCAATAGATTTCTATGGGACCCTTAGTATGCAAATGTGCAAAACAATGCTGCTTTTTTGCTATGCGCTAGGAATCAGTGCGCTAAAAAGGAAATGGCCTCTCTACATATAGCACGGGCGCTGGCTGTTTATCGTAGCCAACACCCAGCAACAATAGCTGCAATCAGTCACGCGGCTGATCGGCGGTATTAACCCTTTAAATGCCGCTGTCATTTCTGACAGCAGCAATTAAATCCACCAGATGATGTTTGGGGGTCCCGTATAGGCCCCCAGCGATGAGAATGCCTGCTATGGCATTACATCATACTGCAGGAAAGATCAAAGCATCGCTACTTGTTGTCCCATGTGGGGGCTGAAAAAAAAGTAGAAATCAGAACAATAAAGTTTTACTAAATGTTTTTAAATGAGTAATAAAACTTTTGCCATACTTACAATAAAATAATCTAAATAATAAAACAAAAATAGATATTTTTTATCGCAGCCAGAAATGCACTCCCAGAAAAAATGCAATAAACAGCGATCAAAAAGTCATATGTATTCCAACATGGTATCAACGCAAGCTACAGGACGTTCCACAAAAAATAACCCCTCGCACAACTGATGGAAAAATAGAAAAGTTATTGTGCGCCAAAGATGGCGGCAGAAAATAATTTAAAAAAATTAAATGTGTTTGAAAAAAAATAAAAATAGTACAACAAAACAAAAAAACTATATATGTTTTGTATCATAGTAATCGCACTGACCCATAGAATAAAGTTATCAGGTCATTTTTGTTGCAGTTTGTGCCCCGTAGAAACGAGACGCACTGAAAGATGGCGGAATGTCATTTTTTTTTTTTCATTTTACTCCACTTAGAATTTTTTATAAGTTTTTCAGTACATTATATGCTACATTAAATAGCACCATTGAAAAATAAAACTCATCCGGCCAAAAACAAGCCTTCATACAGCGACGTCGATGGAAAAATAAAGGAGTTACAACTTTTAAAATAGGGGGGAGGAAACAACGAAAATGGGAAAAAAAGGGCCACGTTATTTAAGGGTTAATATTAGCTATAGGGACCTTTCACACAGCAGAATATTTCCACCGGGAGATAGTGGAATTTACTGCTGCGAAATTCTGTATGAAAATCCACAGGACTAACGGTGGATTTTGATGCGAAATTGCAGGCTGGTTCGAGGCATCCTGTTTCCACATTAAAATCCGCATGGAGCCGTGGGAAATGTGATGCAGAATTTACTTGCAGTGCAGAATGCGGAAAACTCCCTTATAAGGTTTTAATAGCAAGGCTGAGCAGAGATCACTGTGCTGAGTTCAGAAGTGATCATTCATTAACGCCGCTGTCTCCACATTTATCTACAGCCAATTTGTACGCGTCAAACATTAAAAGGGAAGGAAATACAGATTTCTTTGGAAACTCTGAAAGGTAAAAGTCAGTGGAAAGTTTCTCACACATCCTTGTTGGGGGTTTGAGTTTCTCCTACAATGAATGAACGAAACGGTAATGTATTACATGGATCATACTTTCCAGATGTGTAATAAGGAGAACGGATGATAGCGCATGGAAAGAATTCATAGAATTAAGTGCTTAGAATACTATATGTATATTCATGATTTTCTGTGTCTTCCAACAAAATGAATTACTGTATATTCCGGCGTGTAAGACGACCCCCCAACTGTCGCCTTATACGCCAGGAATACGGTGTAAAGAAAAAAAAGCAGTACTCACCACCCCCGGCGTTCTGTGGCACTGCTGCAGGCTGTCGCTTCCTCCTCCTCACCGACAGAGCATTGCTTTCTAGATGCGGGGCTTGAAATCCCCGCCTCCAGAAAGCTAATGCAGTGATTGGCTAACTCACGCGGCATCAGCCAATCACAGCCATTCAATATTGAAATTATTTGTATACTGAGAAGAATCTACCTCACCTCTACGTGTATTTACTGAAGAGAATCATCCTCACATCTATGTGTATATACTAAGGAGACTATAACTGACGTCTGTGTGTATATCCTGAGGAGAATTTAACTGACTTCTGTATGTATATACTGAAAGGCTGTAAAGTACATAAGGAAACGGCCATGAACTGCAGGGATGGAGCATGCCTTTAAGGCTAAGAAGGGGCTGCAACCTTCAGTCTGTGGTTAATTTTGAATAAAAAGGATTGATACATTTAAGGGTTAAAAATGAGGAGGGGTGGCACATTCTGCAGAGGCACATCGGTACATGCAGTCTGAGGAGAATCTAATGCTACTCTATGTGTATGTGCATATTTTATTCCTCGGTACCTCTAAAATAACCATGATTTCATAAAATTTTCTATGCGAACAACAGGTAAACACCTGTACCAAATTAACTCAGGTGAAGCCGGGTATATCAGCTAATATATATATATATATATATATATATATATATATATAACATGGTACCTTTCCCTGCAATCCTGTCTATGATGATAATGAGATGACTGCTGAAAAGTTTTCTCCACAGAACAGGAAGTGCCAGCCTATTATGAGTGCTAGGCAAGATACCTGGCTCTGATATGGTCCCTGTGTGCCTTTTTTAGAACATAAAAATCTGATTCAAACCATATGTCATTTTCTGACTGTACATTCCTCTTAAAGTGATTTTATTAGATTCAATAACGAACAGAAAGCTGATCAAATTGAGACGTTATTGGTCTTCATTTGAGCAGTGAAAGTCTATGGTTCCATATTGAAATTACGTCTCATTCCCATTTTTGAGGATGGATGTAGCCTCTGGATGGAACACTGAAAAATAGTCTAAAACATGTTATGAATGGCCACTTAAAGGAATTGCCTCATGTACAGTAGATAGCCTTTGTTTATGTGTCCTATCATGGTTGCATGAAAACAAGTGTGAAATGACAAAAACTTGAACTTGAATGTTGTTGCACTGCATTCAGAGACACGATCTATAATCAAGAGTGGTTTTCCTTACTTTCTTACTAATTTCCATCTAAATACATAGTATTTTTCTGGGGAATTAAACTTTAGCAATATGCTTTGATTAGTTGTGTGTTCCCTGTCAAAAAATATAACAATAGGAATAAGAAAAAACAGACCCATTTCACCAGTACTTAGCATCCAATCTTCTTGTCCCACTTTGATACAGATTGAGAGTTATAGAGAACAGACCCTCTGCTGTGTTTACTTAGGGAACTTTCTTCTGAAGATGTTAGAGTTCAAGCTAGGTGTTAGGTGAGAGGGCAACTTGATGGCTTCAATATGGTAAGAACCAGTGACAGATGTAAGTAGATCCCATGGAGATTCCAAGGACATGGCCTCTGAGGTCAAGTATTTCCTGAGTTTGACAGGTCCAGCTGAAATACATATCTGCCTCCTCCTGGAATGTCAAACATTTGGGGAACTGAATGTGCACATCACTCGAAACAGATATACTATAAGAGAAACAATGTACTAGTATCTCACATGAATTAAACTAAGGATAGATAGATAGATAGATAGATAGATAGATAGATAGATAGATAGATAGATATGAGATAGATAGATAGATAGATGCATAGATAGATATGAGATAGATAGATAGATATGAGATAGCTAGATAGATATATATCAGATAGATAGATATCAGATAGATAGATAGAAGATAATAGATGGATAAATAGATAGATAGGTAGATATGAGATAGAAAGATAGAAGATGATAGATGGATAGATAGATATGAGATAGATAGATATGAGATAGATAGATAGATAGATAGATAGATAGATATGAGATAGATAGATAGATAGATATGAGATATATAGATAGATAGATAGATATGAGATAGATGGATAGATAGATAGATATGAGATAAATAGATAGATAGATATGAGATAGATAGATAGATAGATAGATATGAGATAGATAGATAGATATGAGATAGATATGAGATAGATAGATAGATAGATAGATAGATAGATATGAGATAGATAGATAGGTAGATATGAGATAGATAGAAAGATATGAGAGAGATAGATAGATATGAGATAAATAGATAGATAGATAGATAGATATGAGATAGATGGATAGATAGATAGATAGATATGAGATAAATAGATAGATAGATATGAGATAGATAGATAGATAGATAGATAGATATGAGATAGATAGATATGAGATAGATAGATAGATATGAGATAGATAGATAGATATGAGATAGATATGAGATAGATAGATAGATAGATAGATATGAGATAGATAGATAGATAGATAGATAGATAGATAGATAGATATGAGATAGATAGAAGATGATAGATGGATAGATAGATAGATAGATAGATAGGAGATAAATAGATAGATAGATAAGAGATAGATAGATAGATATGAGATAGACAGATAGATAGATAGATAGATAGATAGATATGAGATAGATAGATAGATAGATAGATAGATAGATAGATAGATAGATAGATAGATAGATGCATAGATAGATAGATAGATATGAGATAGATAGATATGAGATAGCTAGATAGATAGATATCGGATAGATAGATATGAGATAGATAGATAGAAGATAATAGATGGATAAATAGATAGATAGGTAGATATGAGATAGAAAGATAGAAGATGATAGATGGATAGATAGATAGATATGAGATAGATAGATAGATAGATAGATATGAGATAGATAGATATGAGATAGATAGAAAGATATGAGATAGATAGATAGATATGAGATAGATAGATAGATATGAGATAGATGGATAGATAGATAGATAGATAGATAGATAGATAGATAGACAGATAGATAGATAGATATGAGATAGATAGATAGATAGATAGATAGATATGAGATAGATAGACAGATATGAGATAGATAGATAGATAGATAGATAGATAGATAGATAGATAGATAGATAGATAGATAGATAGATATGAGATAGATAGATAGATATGAGATAGATAGATAGATAGATAGATATGAGATAGATGGATAGATAGATAGATAGATATGAGATAAATAGATAGATAGATATGAGATAGATAGATAGATAGATAGATAGATAGATAGATAGATATGAGATAGATAGAAGATGATAGATGGATAGATAGATAGATAGATAGATAGATAGATAGATAGGAGATAAATAGATAGATAGATAAGAGATAGATAGATAGATAGATAGATAGATATGAGATAGACAGA